>NC_092875.1:457646876-457791876 GCF_028372415.1 Notamacropus eugenii | reverse complement strand
AATGAGAGTTATACTTAGACAAACATATGCTTTTAAACACATATGAACACATGCGTGAATATAGAACTGCTTTTATACATGTAATAGCCATACTTTGTTTATCTCTCGGTCTTGTCTCTGTGTCTCTGTCTGGCTATATCTATGTCTGTCTCTCTGTGTCTCTGCCTCAATCTCTGTCTGTCTTTTTGTCTCTAATTTATCTCTATCATAATGTTTGGCAATCCTTAAACAAAATTTACAATTAAGTAAGGTATTTGTGTTCTGTAATAATCCTATCTCACTTTCAAATTATTTTAAACCCTGCCTTATTCCCATTTGCTGAATTAAATTTTGTATTCCTCTGTTAACTAGTTGACCGGGTAACTATTAATTTTGCTGAAAGTGTGACTTCCTAATGACTTAACAAGGTATAATTGTATTTTAATATGGGACCACTAACAGCAAAACAATAAAAAATAACCTCCCATGACCAAGCAAAATGCACACACTAATATATAAACTCTCTTTAATATCCAAAGAAATAACTGTCACTTAAACTTCACACATTATCTCTTACATAAAGGGTTCCCATGGGTTGAGTAGATCCTCAATGGAAAAAAAATATGGAGAAAAATTGAAAAATCATGTAAGATAAGACAAGAATGGGTTATAATATGGAAGAATGAAGGGGAGGATAAACATGTTAATCATCTCAAGAATCCAATGGAGCACTATAGTATGACAGAGAATGGAGAGAATATCTTAATGATTAAACAAACAACTAAGCCATTTTATTTTAAATACTCAAATTAACTATAAAGGATGTATGAAGGAAGATGCTATCTGTATCCAGAGGAGTAATTGGTAAATAGATGTATATTATGCTTTTACATTTTCACACATACATATTTGTTCTAATGGCAGCCACCTAAAGGGTATGAAAAAAAAGTTACACAATAATTTTATTATGTATGTAAAAGGAAAAATAAGTTGACATAATAGATTTGCAGTTTCATGGACAATCCTTTTTTTTCTCTTCTATTTTGTTATGGAAGTACTTAGTTTGTTAAATTCAGAATAAAGTAAAATAAAAAAGCTTGCCAAGCACCCTGTAGACCATGAAAATGAGAATATGCCTTCTCTGTAGCTTTGGATGTAAACAATGCATTTATTATGAGATATTGTTCCTTTCATCTATATCTATGTCTACATCATATTCAAAAACATATATGTGTCTGTGCATGTATATGCATACACACGCATACATTTACATGTGCTATTGTATCCATACAACGCTTTCCTAGAAAAAAAGTCCTCCAATTGATAACTCAAATTCTATCTCCTTATCTCTATCTCTTTATTTATGCCTGTGTCACATATGACTTAATTATATTTTCCCAGAGAATAACTAGGCACTGAGGCAAGATATTATTTTGAGTTCTAGTCATTATAATCTGATAGATTTCTCATTGCTTTTTAGGCTTCAATCAAGACTTTCTCTACCATGTCCCAACTCTTTACCTTATAATTTGACTCTTGCTCTGGAATTCACACATTGAAAGCACTGTGTGCCCATTCAGCCTCTGTTTCTGCTTAGCCTCAGAAGGTTTTTCTCAGAAGCTCCATTGAAAGAAAGCACCCAGGCCAGCCATGTCTCCTCACTGATTTCCAGGCTACTCTCAGAACTTCTTCTAACCTACCTCTACATTTGTTACCTTTGTTGTTTCACCAACTTCCCTCTGTTTATTTTTCTTTTAAATGTTGTTATAACATAATATGATAGTATGTTTAATGTTAGTTGACTAACCTTAGGTGAATAACCTTAAGGAGGGTGCAACCAAGCAACAGAAAAAAAAATTGAATGTTCTAAAATGGAAAAATAAATCAAAATTTAAAATATAAGTTCATGAATTTTGGAGAAGTACAGTTTAGAAATTATTTAAGAAGTGTCTTTATTATGCACATAACAAAATTATATTTAGGCCAGGGATTTTTTTTAAATTTGCATTGAGAACAAAACCAGAAGATATGGGTTTAGGTTTCAGGATAGGTGATGCAGATTAGAGAATATGGATTATAAGACACTGAGACAGTGTCCTCTATAGATGCCTTTCTCTTATCAGGGAAGCCCCAAGTGGTACAACTTTACAAGACATTATACCATTAGGGCAGTAATGGAAAGTTTCTTTATGGTTCATTTGTTTTTTTCTAAATTGTCACAACCTTTTCCTCCTAGTCTTCAGTACATAAGCAGTCATACTTATCTTGTAACAAAGTATTGACCCAGAAATACAAGGATTGGTGGGGAGAGGGTTCTACTGAAGATTATACAACAGCAGGATGATAATTTTTTGTGGGAATTCATATATATATATATATATATAAATATATATATATATATATATACATATATATATATATGTATACACACATATAAATACACACATATACACATGTACATATATATGCATATATAAAATTTGGGACCCAGAACCATTCCACATGAAATATTTGGTTAATGGACAATCTATCTTCTTTAAATATTAATCTCATTTGACTAAAACCTTAATCGTGGAATAAAGTGTTAGAAAACTAATATTTCTCTATTTCTTTATTTATAATTCTTGAAATAAAAGCCTTCATAGGATTTCAATGTTTGTTCAGATTTTTTATAATCCTGCCTGAACCTGTCCTTACACATAATAAAATCTAGGTTTTTATCGCTATAATTTCTGTGTTGTGATAGATTTATTTTATCAACAATGATTAACTACACAAACTCAAAAAGGAGATATTTCTTCTACGACAAATTCATTAGGTACCAATTGCAACTTTCCCAGGCCTTCTTTCAATGTACTAAAGATCCCAGAAAACTTTTTTATAGAAGCTATTAAAAGGAAATGAGAAGATCACCTTTAGATTAACCAATGGTAACTAATCACTTTACTTATCATCCTACAAGATAAGGATTCTGTCTATATTAAAATCCTATTCATTCCCTCAGAAGTCTTTTAGAATCATAGATTTTCCATTACAAGGAACTTTGGGGCTCACTATTACAAGGCGCAAGGAGAAAATAATCTCCTTCAGTTTCTCAAATTCAATAGATTTAAAACAACCTCTAACAGCTTCATTTTCCAAAATGTGTCCTCCTTTCCATTCCCCCAGTCTCTTCCCAAATCAAAACATAATGTAGTATGTTTCCTTCCTTTATTTTTTAACGTCCTGAGTTGTTTATTTCTTTAAATAATTTTGATAAATAAATTTCTTTGACTTTCTCATTTCTGTTATATATATATACATATGTTATTATGTGTGTAGTATATTCTATACTGATATAATTATAATGTAATTCTCAATTAAAATAGAGTTGAATAAAGGAAGGTGTGCATGTGTGAGTGTGTGTGTGTGTGTGTGTGTGTGTGTGTGTGTTTGCACATGCAGGCTTTTGCATGTGTTGGAGGACAAGGTTTCTGTCTACCTCTGACCCTTACTACATAAATGAAATGAGAGACACAGGTGAGAAAAGAAACTGGATGATTCATACCATAGAATGCAAAAGTCTTAAAGTGGCATAAAAGCAGCATGGTTGCCTTAAAATAAAAACAACTGTAATGTTAAAAAAAAAGATGTTTTAAAGATTATTTGTGAAACCATGAATATTAAGGGTTTAGTGGCTGTTTCTTCTCATACTTTATTTTGTAATTAAATGATAAATGTTATTCTTTGTAAGAAACATTCTGAGGAATAATTTTTTTCTATTCTAATGGAATAATCAACGTCATTTCTTTTTACTGAAATAGAAAGGATGGCAGGCGGTTAAACAAATTAAAATGAGTTCAACATCATTGACAAGTACATGCGAGTTGCACAGGTAATCTACTGTACTCTTTCCTATTGAGAAGATTATGGAAATTTAAGCAAAAAACAAATGCTTCTGAAAGGGCAACAAGATTCTCTAAAATAGACAAAGTGAAACAAGGAGTTATCATACGAGGTTGTGTTGTTATACCAGGTAATGCATACATTGGAACAAATACACTGTTATATATGGTATGACTCAAAACCTGATGGGAAATATGGACATTAGACTGTGATGGTGGCTCAGAGATTCTTTTCACCTTGGGCTCAAAATAATTTAGGAAAAAATATGCCAAGTCTGTTATCAAGCCATGACCCAGGACAAAGCTGTTACAATTAGCCAGCAAAATAAATTGAGTCATAGTAGTTAGGTTTTGTAATAATTATTTTAGTCAGTTCTTGAAATATCTTTAATAGTTTCACTTAGGCATAGGCAGTAATGGTACTGGATTAATGATGTTCGTGATGTTCTTTGACGCATCATACTCCTTGAATTAATGAGATGGAACCAAGTGCTGGAATCAGCAACAGGAGTAAACATTGTACACCAGTTCAATAGGAAAGAGAACAAGGTTTTCTCCAAGAAATGAATGCAACAATGGAAGCAAGCACTTTTTTGGTGGAAGAAGGGGGAAGTCGCAATAATAAGACAGTTAGTTTTGAGCCAATTGCTAAGGAGAGCTCTAGGAAATGACGCATTGCTATTGGCCCCTATGTATTAATCTGAATACTTGAATGCCTTTGTTACCTTTGAACCAAGTGCTCTGGGATATTTCTGGCTGGAGTGAAATTTGAAAGAAAATACATTTTCTATGTTCATCTATGTTGAATGACAGCTTCTTAGAGCTAGTGCCCTGAATAACAGATTAGGACTGTAACTGAATGGTAAAATCATGTTAGGATGACTCCTTTAGATTTACTTCTAAAGATGTGAAAACAGTTTGGTGTAGAAATTCTTTATGAGCACTATATTCCTGATAATGAGCTTTTGTTCTAGTGGAAAATAAGGTATGTACAATATCAATGAGATTTCAAAACTTAGTTTAAGATCATAGTCTTAGCCAGGACAAGTTTACAAACTAACTTTAAATTGACCGATTAATTTGCCAGCAACACTTCTGCTCTCCTAAGAATGTTCTAGTGAGGAATAGATAACTTGTCTTCTATAAATATCCGTAGCTGGAAATCTACAGAAATATTTTGAAGTCTACTGGTATTCCTGACGACTTAGAATGGCACATACATTGAAGTTTCCAATAGCTATAGGAAGTAAATAAGAATAATATAGGCCTATTTTACATTACTCAAATTTTCTATGTAAAATAGAAAAAAAAAATCTTTATAGGGTAGCCTTTCATGATCTCCTATTCTCATCGTAATGCTCTCTCCTTCAAACCTTCCTCCTCCCAAGAATGTGTTAGCAGGTGGTTTTGTACTTCTCAGATGTATTTAGATTGAAATATTGTTTAGTAGATTGACAACTTCCTGTGATTTTCTCCTTTATAGACTGAAAGAAAGATGCATGAGGACAAAGACATTGATTTGTTATAGAGAAATTTAATGGAATATTTTGATGTGTGATGGACTAGGTATTTGTAGACCTGATTTTAGTCCTTGCTTTGTCACTTGCCTGTCCGTGGGCAATACATTTTAACTCTCTGATAAATTTCCTTGTCAGTCAGATAGAATTAACAATACTTGTATGATCTATTAAACAAAGCTATTATGAGGAATATATTTTTAAACCCATTCAATAGTTATGTGAATCATGAGAAAGATCACTAGATTGCAGGGTCACAAGACCTGGAATCAAATCCTGCTTCAGTTACTCCTTCCTCAAGTAATTTAAATAATTGGGACCTAATTTTTCTTCATGAACTCTAAGATCCTTTACAGCTTTAAATATGTGACACTAAAATGCAGCAGAATGAAGGAAAGAAGGAAGGAAAGGAAGAAGAAAGGAAAGAAGGGAGGAAGGAAATAAGTAAATATTTATTGTCACTGTAAAATATTTGGGACTCTACCTGCCAAAACAAACCCAGAGACTATATGAACACAATTACAAAATTTCGCCCAAATCAAGTGAGATCTAAGTAAGTAAAAAAACATCAGTTACTTGTGAGTAGGCCAAGACAATATAATAAAAACAACAGTTCTATCTAAATAAATTTACTTATTCAGTGCCATACCCATCAAACTGCCAGGTAATTATTTTCCAGAGCTAGAAAAAATAATATCAAAATTCTTCTGGGAAAACAAAAGTTCCAGAATATCAAGGGAAATAATGAAAAGAAATGTTAGAGAAGGTGACCAAGCTCTACCAGATCTCTAATTGTATTATTAAGCAGAAATTATCAAAATCACTTGGTAACTGGCTAATAAAAGAAGGGTAAACCAGTGGAATAGGTTAGGTACTCAAGACACTGTAGTCAATGAATATAGCAATCTACTATTTGATATACCCAAGAACCCCAGCTTCTGGGATGAGAACACACTGTATGAGAGAAATTGCTGGGAAAGCTGAATAATGCTGTGGCAGAAACTAGGCATAGACCAATGCTTGACACTGTACACAAGAATACATTCCAAATGGGTACATGATCTAAGTCCCTACACAGGAAGATGTTACTCATCAGTCTTGAGAATGTATCATTTTAAGGGTAGTTAAACGAAGTATATATATAGACAGAAGGTGTGGGTATAAGTTAACTTAGATGTGATGATATAAATAATTAAGAAAGAAAGGATTGTACTAGGAGAAGAAAAAGGGAGGGGCAAAAATAGGGTAATTAATATCACATGAAGATAAAAAAAAGGTTGATAAACTAAAAGTGTTTCTAATTAAAAACAAGGATGTCAGTTATCAACCTTATTATTCAATATTGTACTAGAAATTTTAGTTTTATCAATAAGAGAAGAAAAAGAAATCTAAGGGATTAGAATAGGTAATGAGGAAACAAAACTATCACTCTTTGTAGGTGATGTGATGGTACACTCAGACAATCCTAGAGAATCAAATAAAATACTACTTGAAAACAATAAAAGCTTTAGCAAAGTTGCAGGATATGAAATAACCCCATATAAGTCATCAGCACTTCTATATATTATCAACAAACCCAGCAGAAAAAGATAGAAAGATAAATTCCATTTAAAATAACAGTAGACAGTATGAAATATTTGGAAAGCTATTTGCAGAGGAAAACCCAGGAAGAATATGAAAACAATTATAAAATACTTTTCACGCTAAGTCAGATCTAAGCAACTCTGAGACTATAAATTGTTCGTGTCTATGCCAAGTTTAAATAACAAAAATGAAAAAACTACCTAAATTTATTGATTCAGTGCCATACTAATCAAAATAACTAAAATTTATTTTATGGAGCTAGAAAAATAGTAAGAAAATTCATCTGGAAGTATAAAAGTTCAAGAGTATGAAAAGAATTAATGAAAAAAATGCAAATTGTCTAGATGTACTGGATCTATAACAATATTTTAAAACAACAATAATCACAACTAGTTGGTCTGACTAAGAAACAAAGTGGTAGATCAGTGGAATAAACTAAATATACAAGGCACAGGAGTCAATGATTATAGTAATCTACTGTTTGATAAGCCCAGAATCCAGTTTCTGGGATATGAACTCACTATTTGACAAAATCTGCCTGGAAAACTGGAAAATAGTATGGCATAAATTTGGCATAGGCCAACATCTTACAGCCTCTACCAAGATAAATTCAAAATGAATACATGACTTAGACATAAACGGTGATGCCCTAACCAAATTAGGAGAGCAAGGGATAATTTAACCTGTCAGACCTATGGAGAAGAATTTATGACCAAACTTGAGACAGAAAATATAAGAAATACAAAAGAGATCATTTTGATTACATCAAAAAAATGTGTAAACAAAGACAATGAATGTAAGATTAGAAGGAAAGCAGAAAGATGGGAAGCAATTTTCATAGTAAATGTTTCTTATGAAAGCCTCGTTTCTCAAATATGTGGAAAACTGAGTTAAATTTATAAGAATACAAATGATTCTCCAATTGGTAAATGGTGAAAGGATGTGAATAGGCAGTTTTCAGAGGAAGGAATTAAAGTAATCTATTGTCATTTGAAAAAAATATATAAATCACTATTGATTAGAGAAATGGAAATTAAAACCACTCTCAGGAATCACCTGACACCTATTAAATTGGCTAATATGATTGACAAGGGAAATGATACATACTGGAAAAGATGTGGGAAAATTAGGACAACAATGCACTACTGATAGAGTTCTAAACTTATCCAGCTCTACTGGAGAGCAATTTGGAACTATACAGTAATTTAAATCAACTTTGCATACCCTTTGATCCAGCAATACTACTACTATGTCTGTATCTCAAAGGGGATAAAAAAGAGAAAAGCATCTAAGTGTACGAAAATATTTATAGCAACTTTTTTTGGGATGCCAAAGAATTGGAAACTGAAGAAATGTCCACCAACTGGGGAATGACTGAACAAGTTGTGGTATATGAATGTAATAGAATAGTATTGTGTTATAAGAAAGAAGAGGAAGATTTCAGTAAAACTTGCTCTTACATGAGCTGATGTTGAAGGAAGTGAGCAGAACCAGAACATTGTACACAGCAAGAGCAACATTCTGCATTGATCAACTACGATGGCCTTAGTTCTTCTCAGTAACTCAATGGTTTAAGAGAGTTCCAAAAGACTAATGATGGAAAATGCTATCCAAATCCAGAGAAAGAACTATGGAGACTGAATGCAGATCAAAGCACACTATTTTCATTTTTTGGTGGCTTTTTCTTTTTGTTCCTTCTTCTTTCAAAATATGAGCTGTGGAAATATGTTTACATGATTGGACATTTCTAACCTATGTCAGATTCCTTGCAGTCCTAGGGTGAGTGATAGGAGGGAGAGAGAGTTTGAAACTCAAAATCTTATAAGAATTGAATGTTGGAAATTATATTTACATGTAATTAAAAAAAGACTTTACAAAGAAAAATAAACCAGAAGAGAAACTGAACAAACCAGAAGAATTATCACCCAAGAAAAAACAAAAACTCTCCAAGATAGGTTTTTAAAAGAATAGTATCAGATATTTAACAAAAACTAATTCTAATATCTTATAAATTTTATGGAAAATAGGTTAAAAGGTTTTTAATATAAAGTTCCATAATCCTAAAACTGGGAAAGATAATTCAGAAAAATTTATGTCAAATAAATGTCTGACAACCACTGAAGCAAAAACTAACCAAAATTGCACAAAATCATACCACAGAGATTCCACTTCCATATTTGAAATTTTGAAATTCTCTGAATGATAATTAGATTAAATTTATATCCAGAATGAAGAAATGTTCAATGTTAAGGAAACTATAAAGGTGACATTAATAACAAAACAATAAAAATTCACATTATTATACTAATTGATGTTTCATAAAATGAGAAGAAATTCAACACTCGTTTACTTTTCAAAGCATACCAGAATTTTTTAGGAGTTAGTGTATTTTTCATGACTAAAAGATAGGTATTAACATCACTGCTGTTCAACAGAGTTGTAGCAATTTTAGCTATAACACATAGTCAAGAAAAAGAAAGTCAGAAAATATTTTATATTTGGAAAGGAAATAATTACGACTCTGCATTTGATATGATGGATTCAAATAAAAACTTATTTAAAATAATAAAGCAAGTAAATTAGGATACACCAATTCACCAAAATCAACAATCTACATATTGTTAATGAAACCTATCTAGAAGAGATTAGAAATGAAAGCTTATTTCAATTAACTAAAGAATATATAAAATGCTTCAGAGTCCAAATTACCCCTAGGTGAAAATTGCAATAAAACTATAAAACATTTTTCACAGAAATAATAAATGAAACATCTACAACTTGAAGGAGATTACTTTCTAAAAGGAGATACAACTATACATACGTACGAGGTTAGGAGTGTGGACAACATGCATTCAAATTCCACCTCAGATACTTGAAAGATTTGTGTTACTGGAAAATTTACTTAATCTTTCTCCTCCCAAGCTTCCTCATTTGTAAAACAGATAATAAAAGCATCAACCTCAAAGATTTTTGTGAGCATATCATTAGATTACATTTGAAAAGTGCTTCGTACACCAGAAGAGTTATGTCAATGCTAATTAATATCATAGGAAAAAAATCATTAAAGAGAGATTAAGTACAAATGACTAGATAGCATCAAAATAACAAAATAGTGATGTTGCAAAAATTAATTCACGAACTCTGATGCCATTCCAATAAAATAGCAAAGGGCTGTTTTATAGGTTCAGAAAAAATATGATTGAAAATAGAAATTTTTATATAGAAAATAATGATAAATAGAAAATAATGACAGAAAATAGAAAAATTTGTCTAGAAAAACAGTGCCTGGCCCAAATGCTTGAAACTGATGCAAATATATAAGAATAAGACCTATTTATCATGATGTAAGTGGTCAAAGAATATAAAGAAGCAGTTCTTAAATGAAGAAATATGTGTCATTAAAAGTCATGTGGGAAAATTTTTTCACAGCACTGCTAATAAGAGCGATGCAAATCCAAAACTATTTTGAGGTTCTACTCATACCTGTAAGTACGGCAAAATGGCAAAGAAAGAGGGTAGAAAGAGTAGAGTTTGTGTGAGGACAGAAATGGTAGTATATCGTTGGTGAAACCATGAACTGGTTCAATTATTTTGGAATACAATATCGAAATATTGTCAAATATTACTAAGCTGTCAATAAACAATGTTAATATTACTAAGAATATATTCCCAAGGAGATTAATAATAAAGAAAAAACTTCTCTTCTATTTTGTTCTGTTCTCTCTTCTCCTCTCCTCCTCTCGTCCCCCTGTCCCCCTCATTTATTTCAAATGCTGAATCTCTGAGTCATATTGAGTCAGGATTGACCCAGAATGTTCATCATAACTGCAGAATTAAGTTAGAATGAATTCATGCTTGGCCTTGTGGTTGAAGAGGGGGTAGTAAAACAGATGAATGGAAATTTTCGGTGTTTGGATGGCAAGATATAGGAGACTGGCATCCTGCAGCTGTCTTATTTCTGGCAGCAGGTAGGCAGACGTCTTTGTCGGGGGAGAGAGGAGGGAAAGGAGGAAGGAAGGCTGCTGCCTATGGAGGGTTGCCACACTGATCTGGTGGGGAGTAGTTTGGGAGTTGTTTAAGGATTTTAGCAGGGACAATACAAACATTTCTAGGGCTAGTATTCTCTGACTATTGCTAACAGTCTTTCAAAAGCTGTATTGTTAAAATGATGAAAATGAAAATAGATGCTTTTAGTATCTAGATACTTAATATGAGTACATTCTTAATTGATTTCATTTAATTTTTCCCAAATTTATTAATTTGTTTTCAGTTTTCAATAATCACTTCTCTAAGTTCCAAATTTTCTCCCCTTCCCGCCCCCATCCTTCCCCAAGATGGTGTACAATCTTATATGGGTTCATCACATGCATTTCTGTTAAACACATTTTCATATTAGTCATATTGCATAAAAAAACATTTTTCTGTATCAGCACATCAATTAATTTATACTCTCTCCCTCTATCTATGTAAATACTTTTTAAATGTCATAAAAAATATACAATTCTCAAGAGGAACAAGTATCATCCTCCCATATATGGATGTAAACTGTTTGCCCATATTGAAAGACGTTTGTTTTTTTTTTTCTTCTTTTTTCCTCCCATTTACCTTTTTATGCCTCTTTTGAGCGCTCTGTTTCAGAATCAAACTTTCTGTTGAGCTCTGGCCTTTTCATTAGGAAGGTTTGGAAATTTTATTGAGTGTTCTACTCCTTACGTAAAAGATTATGCTCAGTTTTGCTGGGTAATTAATTCTTGGTCGTAGCCAAAGCTCCTTTGCCTTACAAAATATATTCCAATCACTCTGATATTTTAATGCAGAAGCTACAGTGTACTGTCTGATCCTGACTGTAGTTTCTCAATATTTTAATTGTTTCTCTCTGGCTGCTTCCAGTATTTTTCACCATAACTTGATAGTTCTGGAATTTGGCAACAATATTCCTTGACATTTTCAATTTGAGGTCTTTTACAGGAGGTTATTGGTGGATTTTTTCAATGAGTATTTTGCCCTCTTGATCTCAGACTTCAGGGCAATTTTCCTTGATGATTTCTTGTAAGATACTGTCCAGGCTCTTTGTTCATCATGGTATTCTGGTAGAGCAATAATTCTTAAATTTTCTCTCCTGGATCTATTTTCTAGGTCAATTGTTTTTCCAATGAGATATGTATATTTTCTTCCATTTTAATTTTATTCTTTAGATTCTGGTTGATTGATTCTTCATGGCTTATAAAGTCAGTAACTTCTACTTGCCCAATTCTAATTTTTACCAGAGTGTTTTCTCCAGGTAGCTTTTGTACTTCCTTTTCCAATTGTCCAATTGTTCCTTTGAAGGAGTTATTTTCTCCAATTAGGTTTTATACCTCCTTATCTAGTTAGTAAATTTTACTTTTAAAGGAGCTATTCTCTTCAGTTAATTCTTTTTTTTTCAATTTATCAATTGTATTTTTAAAATCCATGGTCAATTTTTCTTCTATCTCTGTAATTTGGCTTTTGAAACATTCTTAAGCTGTTCTAAGAATTCTTTTTGGACTTGAGACCAATTCATATTCCCTTTGATGTTTCAGATGTGGGTATGCTGTCAATGCTGTCGTTTTCTGAATTTGGATTTTCATCTTCCCTTTCCCCATAATAAGATTTAATGGTTTTTGATTTTCTAATTTGCTTCTTGATAATGGTCATTGCCCTTTTCTTGGTTCTTATGGCAGATTTTTGCTTCTGAAGCACAGAGATCTCTGTCCCATGTTTCTTATAGTGGGAACTAGGGAATCTGATTACTGGCTTTGTGTGCTTTTATCTCTTGTTATTTCAGACAGAAGCTATATAATACCACAATTTACCTGATACTGAGTTCGCTGGTGTGTGCCAAGGCTAAGTCCAGGTGAAGTGTGAGTTTCCTCTGGGTAACACTGAAGTTTGCAATGTGAGGAGTGGGGGATGTGTTGTCTGGCTGCTGGAGGCTTCTTCTTCCCCTAAGGCTGCACTAGAATACAGGGATGCTCAGCACCTGGTGTAACAACATCTATGCTGGTGTCTGCCCAATTCTTCTGGATGTGTTAAGACAACGTGGGAGTCTAGTATTGCCACTTACTGGTTCCACTCTCCTGGTGCTCAGGAATTCCTGATGGTCCACTGAGGTGGGGCTTGCTGGGACACCTACAGTCCTGTACAGCTCTCTTCCACCAAAGCAAGAGAGATACTTCCCATCAGTCTCCCTAGCCTCCCAAACTAAAAGACTACTGTTTCCCTTCTGTTGGCTCCACTATTCCTGAATTTTCTTTGGGGCAATATTCTCTGGGTTTTTCAAGGTTAAGAAGGAAGAGTGAGAGTATTTACAGTTTACTCTTACATTTTGGTTCCCATAAGTTCAAGCAGGTGAGTTTCAAACATTCAATCAGTGGGCTGATAGCCCCAAGAACAGCCACTATTACTGCTGCGGGTCCCAGGCTTCTCTCTCACCCAGCTCTGCCTGACTCCTGCCCTGTGCTTAGAGGTTTTGGAATCCCAGTTGGTGACTGAGACTTCCTGGGGCCCTTTTGGCTCTACTATACATGAGTCTGTGCTTTGGCAACCTGTATACTCTGCAGTTCCTCAACCTGATGTAAGAGATCCTTCCCATTGACCTTTCAGGCTGGCTGGGGCTGGAAATCTGCCACACAATTTCTCTTAGTGGATTCTGCCACTCAAAAATTTGTTCAAATTCCCCCTCCAGAGGTATCTGAAGTAATTTATGGAAGAGGTTAGGTGAGTTCCTGCTTTCACTCCACCATCATGGCTCTGCCCCCTCCTACATTATTATTTTTAAAGGATTATGCCAAGAATAGAGGGGTGGAGACCAGACGGCAGAAATCATGTACTCACATTAGCTCTAAGACAAACTGCTTCAGATACCTCTTAAAAGAGAATCTGAACATATTTTAGAGTGGCAGAATCCACTAGCAGACAGAGAATGGCAGATTTCCAGTCCAGGACAGTTTGGAAGGTTGATGGGAAGGATCTGCTGCATGGAGCTAGAGGAGCACAGAGCACACAGACTGGACCAGCTCAGACCTCACTATAGTAAAACCAAGTACGAAGCACAGGGGATCAGAAGTAGAAGCAGCAGAGCATATTCTAAAAAATATCAACCTAGAATAGGAGTCCAGTGGAATTGAGGGGGAGAGAAGCACAGGACCCCCAGTAAGAGCTTCAGCCTCTCCTGAGACTATCAGTCCACAGATTAAATGTCTGCAAGTCACCTACTTGAACTTCTGGGAGCCACAATGGTGGAGTGAACTGTAAGTGGTTACCTGCTCCACTTGTTGACCTTGAAAAATCCAAAGAATATTTCCTCAGAAAAACTCCTGGAATAGTAGAATCAGCCAATTGAGTTGAGAGTATCTTAGCTGGAGAGGCCAGGAACATCGGAAAGAGGGGTCCCTCTTGCTGTGGTTGAAGGGTACCAGTGGAAGACCAGAGCCATTCCAGAAAGCCTCATGTCAGCAAATGAGGAGATCCTGAGCCCCAGGGGGGTGGAGCCAATAAGTGCCAAAACTAGGATCCCACTTATGCCTTATCTCACCCAGGGGAATTGAGAAGACACTAGCTCAGATGGGGGTTCAGCAACCCCTGAGTCTGCCTATGTTCTAGCATAGGAGAGGAGATCTCCCGTGGCCAGACCATCCCTCTCCCTGAAATTATGCAGCAAGCTCCAGGGTAACTCTTGGGAAACCCAGAAAGACTTCACCTGGCCTCTTCTTTGGCACATCAGCCAGTTCAGCACCAGGTAAATTGCAGCTTTCTAGCTTTTAACTGAAAGAACCAGAGGCCACAAAACACAAAGCCTTAAGTTGTAAGTACATGAACTGTGGGACAGAGCCCCCTGTGCCCAAGAAGCAGAGATCCACTTTAAAAGACAGGAAAAAGACAATCATCATGAACAGGAAGCAAACTAGAAAGAAAAAATAGTCATCAAAAGAATCCACTGACCCCCTCCTGAGAGTGATGCCAAGCTGAAAACACCAAGGAATATTGTTGCCAAACTCCAGAACTATTAAGTTAATGAGAAAATACTGCAAGCAGCCAGACAGAAAGAATTCAAATAATGAGGAACTAAAGTCAGGATCATACAGGACCTTTCAGCTTCTACATGAAAAGATCTGAGGGACTGGAATATAAAGTTGTGTAATGCAAAGGAGCTTGGACTACAAAAAAGTATCAATTAATCAGCAAAACAGCATAATATTTCAGTCAAGATAATGGGATTGCACACACACACACAGAGAGCACAGGTTGAGTTGATTAAGCAGGAATGTTATCTAACACTGTTGGGGAGGGACAAGGTCAAAAGAGAGAATAGAAGAAATGGGGGGGCAGGATAGGATGGAGGGAAATATAGTTAGTCTTACACAACATGGCTATTATGGAAGTCATTTGCAAAACTACACATATATAGCCTATCTTGAATTGCTTGCCTTCTCAGTGGGGATGTGTGGGAAGGGAGGAAGGAAGAGAAATTGGAACTCAAAGTTTTAGGAACAAGTGTTGAGAAGCGTTTTCACATACAACTGGGAAATAAGAAATACAGTAATGGAGTATAGAAATTTATCTTGCCTAGAAGACAAGAGACAAGGTTGGGATAAAGGAAGGGAGGAGTGTTAGACGGGAGGGCAGATTGGTGGAAGGAGTAATCAGAATGCGTGGCATTTTGGCGTGGAGGTGGGGAGAGATGGGGAAAAAATTTGGAACTCAAAATTTTGTGGAAATGAATGTTGCAAACTAAAAATAAATAATCATTGAAAAATATAAAAAATAAAATAAATAAATAAAATGTACAAAAGGAATGCTAACTGAGATAAGAGGGGGGAAAATGAATCAGAGGAAATATATCATTTAAGCAAAAAGTTAAAGACAAGAAGTTGTATAGATTGTGGTAGTAATAAAATGATGATGGTGACAAGGACAAGGACAACTGCGTTTATGAAGCAATTAAACAACTGCAAAATTCTTTACATGTGTGAGCTCAATTGATCCTTATCACAAAAATGTCATTTTGGTACTATTGTTACTCTCTATTTTGCAGATGAGGAATCTGGGGCTGAGAGAGCTTGACTGACTTATCCAGCTTCATACAGAGAGTAAGTTAATTGACATGGCTGAGAGACAAAAAACAAAGTGAGAATGATTTCATCAATAAATTTTATTTTTAGTAGTCTCTGTGGTTCCAGGTACTGGAATAAACAGACTGGGGCAGTTTTCCTCACATATTTTCAGCTACTGAAAACAACATACATATATACACAGGTGTATACATGCATAGAAGCATATATGTATATATATATATATACATATATATATATATACACACACACATATATGTGTGTGTATGTGAATACACATGTGGGTATATATGCCATACATAGTTTACTTATTCATATATACAGAGCTATAGCATGTGCAAATATTGTAATAGGTTCCCCTTAGACTTTGCTGTAACTCATTTTCTAATCATTTCTAGTCATTCACACCTAAACCTTCTCTTAAGGTTAAATAAGGAAATTTTGTTCCTAAACATCATATTAGTAGGTATTTCAATTAGGGTTCCATAGGTTATGACAATAAGGTACTGCATTTTAAATATGGTTTGATATTCTGAATTCAGAGAAATTCAAATTCCTATCTTTCAATAAAGTAGCATAATTTAAACTCCTCTGTGTATCTTAAGGTCACAAAGCAGTAAAAGTAGGCTTCAGATTTCCTTTTAACATTCAAGCATTCACTTTTCCTAAAAGCTTTATTCAATGAGTTTTGGTGTTTTATTTTGCTTAAAATAACAATTTTCTAATCTCTTTTTAATGTAAGCAAAGCAATAAGCCACTTGTTTCAAATCTCTTCAAGAAATGAACTTGAAGTCAGAAAGTCTTGAATTCAAATCATGCTGTAGGCATTTAGTATCAATGTGACCCTGGACAAGTTCTAACCTTATACCTTCAGTTTCTTCTTTTTTTAAAACTGAAGAAATAATAACACCAAGCAGGTGTTGTAAAACTAAACTCAAATAACATGGGTAAATACTTTGCAACCTCAAAATAAGACTCATTTCCTATTACTTATTTTTATAATTGTTGTGTGCTTTGCATTCCTTTTCTTCTCATGCCTTGTTAAAAAAAAATAAAGCAATACTGACTCAGAAATCTATAGATCAAAAGACAATAACTAAACCCAAAATTGAAGAAGATCCTGAATCCATTATTCATTTGTGAAACAAACAAGCAACAAAACCTAAAAACAAAACTACCAAAACACACAGAATCCCTTGGAGGCAAATGTACATTGCCATTATATTTTACTGTACAACATCACTATTTTTGAAATTTTTATATAATAAATCATTTTACAAAAAATTGTTCTAACGCGTATCTTTATTTCTGGAAATATGTTTAATTGGGGGAAGACAATTTTAAGCAGGGAGCAGTAAATGTGGTAAATGGCACTGATAATATCTTAATCTCCCAATAGCATATCACCAATTGGTGTGCCTAGGAGGATCATAGCTAAAGCCTTACAAAACTCAGATGGGGTTGTACACTGAAGGCAAGATTTTAACTGCCCTCCTCCCCAATACATTTTGGCTGGTCTTATAGTGTATGGGGTTGTGTTGAATTGGTGAATTTCATTACCTTTCTTGCTGACCTGACTAGAAAGGTCATTAATATTCACTGGATCAGGTACACAAACTCCTCATATTACTGACCAAAAAGGAATCAAGGGAGACCCATGCTGGACCTTTAACTGATTTACCAGGCCATGAAAAACCAATTCTTATGAGAGATGTGTTAAGTCAGTGGAACTCTACTGCCAAAAGGTGACAGAACATGGCCCCAAGGGACTACTTAATCAGCATCCAGCATTCCAGAAATTCATCAGAATATTGTCGAAAATTTCCTGTAGCCTTCCAGGGTCTTTGCTGGTGATAATCTATTGACTCTCCATCTCCCTGTGGGGAAAATCTCTCCCAAGGAGGTGGGGATGAGATTTTATTTCCAAAGCATCAATTTCCATTCCTTATTTTCATTCCTTCAGTGGATTCCCAGATCTAATTTCACTCTTATTCTCATTCACCTTTTTGTAGTTGCAATTTCAGTGAGTTATAACATAGTTTCCAATATTACTTCTCATTGGTATTGATACTTCCTTCCTGAAACCAGATCTCTCTCTCCCCATCAGCACTCCCCTCTAACATGCTGCTACTAATCCGTTGATGAGTTGTCCTTCTGCTGTCAGGGCAAAACCCTTTTCAAAAAATTTTTTATTATTAACTTTTTTGCTTTCAGTTATCTACAATCACTTCCAGAAATCTTAGAATTTCTCTCCCATCCCTCCCTCTGCCCAACCTGAAATGATATGTAATCTTATATGGCTTCCACACATGCATTATTATTGAAAACATTTCACATTAGTCATGTTGCAAAGAAGAATTAAAATGAATGAGAGAAGTCATGAGAAAAACCCAAAGAAAACAAAATATAACAAGAGAAAATATTCTGCTTGATTCTGTGTTGCAATTCCACAATTCTTTATCGAGATATGGAAGGCATTTTGCCTCAAGGGTCCTTTAGGAATGTTTCAGGTCCTTGCATTGCAGTTAAAAGCTAAGTCTAGCAGAAAAATCCCTCCCACACTATGGTAGTTACTGTGTACAATGATCTCCTGGTTCTGCTCTTTTAACTCAGTATCAGTTCGTAAATGTCTGTCCAGGCCTCTCTGACATCTTCCTTTTCATCTTTTCTTACAACACAATACTACTCCATTACACTCATATCCCACAACTTGTTCAGCCACTCCCAAGTTGATGGATATAAGCTCAGTATCCAGTTCTTGTCCATCACAAAGAGAAGTGCTATAAATATTTTAGGACATGTGAGACCCTTTCCCATTTTCATGATTTCTTTGGGATACAGTCCTATAAATGATATTGCTGGGTCAAAGGGTATGTACATCTTTGTAGCCCGCTGGGCATATTTCCAAATCACCCTTCAGAATGGTTGGATTAGCTCACAGCTCCACCAACAATGAATAAGTGTTCCAACTCTCTCACGTCTTCTCCAACATTTATCATCTTTCTGTTTTGTCATGTTAGCCAATATGATAGCTATGACAGGGTACCTCGGAGCTGTTTTTATTTGCATCTCTCTAGTCTATAGTGATTAAGAGCAGTTTTTCATATGACTATAGATAGCTTTAATTTCTTCCTCTGAAAATTGCCTGTTCATAACCTTTGACCATTTATCAATTTGAAAATGACTTGTATTCTTGGACATTTGATTTAGTTCTCTCTATATTTTAGAAATGAGGCCATTATCACAGACACTACTTGCAAAAAGTCTTTCCCAGTTTTCTGTTTCCCTCCTAATCTTGATTGCATTGTGTTTGATTGTGCAAAAACATTTCAATTCATTGTAATCAAAATTATCCATTTTGTACTTCATAATGTTCTCTATCTCTTGTTTGGCCACAAAAATCTCTGTTCTCCATAAGTATGACAAATACACTACTTCTTGCTCCCCTAATTTGTTTATAGTATCAGTCTTTATGCCTATATCATATATCCATTTGGACATTTTTCTTGTGCACGATGTCAGGCATTGTTCTATGTCCAGTTTCTGTCACAGTGTTATCCAGTTTTCCCAGTAGGTGAGGTTTTTGTGTTTATCAAGCAGTATATTCCTATATTTACTGACGACTCTGGGTCTTGAGTACGTATCATATTCCACTGGTCTACCCCTCTGTTTGTTTGTCAGTACCAAGTGATTTTGATGATTGCTGCTTTGCAATACGATTTGAGATCTGGTAGGGGTAAGCCACCTTCCCAAGCACTTCTTTTCAATTATTTCCTTTGATATTTTGGACCTTTTGTTCTTCCAGATGAATTTTGAATATATTTTCTAGTTCTAGAAAACAATTTTCTGTTAAGTTGGTTGGTATGGCACTGAATAAGTCAATCAATTCAGGTAGAATTGCCAGTTTGATTATATTAGCTCAGCCTACCCTTGAGCAACTGATGCCTTTCCACTTACTTAGATATAACTTCATTTGTGGGAAAAATGTTTTGTAATTGTGTTCATGTAGTTCCCTGGGTTTGTTTGTCAGGTAGATGCTCAGACATTTTATAGTGCTTACCATAGCTTTAAATGGGATTTCTCCATCTCTTGTTGTTGGGCTTTGTTATTAATAAATAGAAACGGAGATGAGTTATGTGTGTTAATTTTGTAACCTGCGACTTTGCCAAAGTTGTTCATTATTTCAAAGTTTTTTTCTGGATTATCTACTCTTCTTTAAGCACATCATCATATCATCTGCAAAGAGTGATACCTTAGTTTCTTCTTCACCTATTCCAATTCCTTCAATTTATTTTTCTTCTCTTATTGCTATACCTACCATTTCTAGCACCATACTGAATAACAGTCATGATAAGGGACATCCTTCTTTCACCCCTGATCTTATTGGAAATGCATCCAGGTCATCCCCATTGCATGTGGTGCTTGCTTATGGTTTTAGGTAGATACTACTTACTATTTTATGGAGATGTCCATTTATTCCTATGCTCTGCAGGGTTTTCAGTAGGAATGGTTGTATTTTGTCAAAATTTTTTGCTACATCTATTGACATGGTCATGTGGTTTCCATTGGTTTTACTGCTTATATGATCAATAACACTGACAGTTTTCCTAATCCTGAACCAGCTCTGCATTCTTGGTATAATTCCTACCTGATTATAATCTATTAATGTTGTGATAAGTTACTGGGGTTTTTTTTGCTAATATCTTATTCAAAATTATTACATCAATATTCATTAGAGAAATTGGTCTATAATTTTCTTTCTCTGTATTTACTCTTTCTGGTTTAGGTATCAGAAGCACATTTGTATCACAAAAAGAATTTGGAAGGACTTCTTCTTCATCAATTTTCCCAAATAGTCTGTATTGTATTGGAATTCACTGTTCTTTCAATATTGTGTAGAACTCACTAGTAAATTCTTTGGGACTCCAAGACTTTTCCTAGGTAGTTCTTTTATGGTTTGCTCAATTTCTTTTTCTGAGATAGGTTTATTGAAGTATTCAACTTCATCTTCTGTTAACCTGAGCAATTTGTACATATTTTAAAATATTCATCCATCTCACGTAGATTGTCAAATTTATGGGTATACAATTGTCCAAAGTGATTTCTAATTATTGTTTTAATTTCCTCCTCGTTGGATGAGTTCACCTCTTTCATTTTTATATTGGTATTTTGTTTTTTTCTTTCTTCTTAAAAATCATATTGACTGAAGTCTTATAGGTTTATTTAAAAGTGTTTTTCATGAAGCCACCTCTTAGTATTATTTATTAGTTCAATATTTTTTTAAATTTCAATGTTAATTGAATCTCTCATTTGCTTTTCAGTATTTCTAATTTGGTATTTACTTGGGGATTTTTAATTTGTTCTTTTTCTTGCTTTTTCAGCTGAATTCTCAATTCCTTGATTTCCTCTTTCACTATTTTATTTATGCAAGCATTCAACCATATAAACTTTCACTAAAAAGTGCTTTTGCCACATCCCATAAGTTTTAGTAGTTTGTATCATTATTATCGTTCCCATGAATGAAGTTATTGATTAATTCTATGATTTGTTGTTTAACCTACTCATTCTTTAGGATTTGATTATTTAGTTTTCAATTAATTTTTGTTCTATCTTTCCATTGCCCTTCATTATGCATAATTTTTATTGCATTATGTTCTGAGAGGGATGCATTGACTATCTCTGCCTTTCTGCACTGGATTGTGAGATTTTTATGCCCTAGAACATCGTCAGTTTCTGTGTATGTGCCATGTATGGCTGAGAAAAAGGTATGTTCCTTTCCATTTCCATTCAATTTTCTCCTGAGAGCTATCATATCTACTTTATCCAAAGTTTTATACACCTGTTTAACTTCTTTCTTGTTATATTTAAATATTTAAATTCATTTAAGTTTGCAACCTTCATTTCCACAAAATTTGGGGTTCCAAATTTTCTCCCCATTTCTCCCCTGCCCTCACCCCAAAATGCCCAGTATTCTAATTACCACTATCATCAATCTGTCCTCCCTTCTGACATCCCTCCCTTCCCTTATCCCCATCTTCTCTTTTGTCCTGTAGGGCCAGATAACTTTCTATACCCCATTACCTGTATTTCTTATTTCCTAGTTGCAAGAACAATACTCAACAGTTGTTCCTAAAACTTTGAGTTCCAACTTCTCTTCATCCCTCCCTCCCCATCCATTCCCTTTGGGAAGGCATGCAATCCAATATAGGCCATATCTGTGTAGTTTTGCAAATGACTTCCATAATAGCGGTGTTGTGTAAGACTAACTATATTTTCCTCCATCCTATGTTGCCCCTTATTTCTTCTATTCTCTCTTTTGATCCTATACCTCCCCAAGAGTGTTGACTCCTCCCACTGCCCTCCCCTTCCATCATCCCCCCCACCCTGTTTATAACCTTCTCCCCCACTTTCCTGTATTGTAATATAGGTTTTCATACCAAAATTAGTGTGCATTTTATTCCTTCCTTGAGTAGAATATGATGAGAGTAAGCTTCATATTTTTTTCTCTCACCTCCCCCCTTTTTTCCCTCCACTGAAAAGTCTTTTATTTGCCTTTTTATGAGAGATAATTTGCCCCATTCCATTTCTCCCTTTCTCCTTCCAAAATATTTCTCTCCCACCGCTTAATTTCATTTTTTTATGATATGATCCCATTCTATTCAGTTCATCCTGTGCTCTTTGTCTCTCTCTATCTTTCTCTGTGTTTGTGTGTGTGTGTGCGTGTGTGTGTGTGTGTGTGTGCAATCCCACCATCTATCCAGATACAGAAAAAAGTTTCAAAAATTACAAATGTTGTCTTTCCATTTAGGAATGTAAATAGTTCAACTTTAGTAAGTCCCTTATGATTTCTCTTTGCTGTTTACCTTCTCATGCTTCTCTTGATTCTTGTGATTGAAAGTCAGATTTTCTTTTCAGCTCTGGTCTTTTCATCAAGAATGCTTGAAAGTCCTTGATTTCATTGAAAGACCATTTTTTTCCCCTGAAGTATTATACTCAGTTTTACTGTGTAGGTGATTCTTGGTTTTAGTCCTAGTTCCTTTTACTTCTGGAATATAATATTCCACACCCTTCAATCCCTTAATGTAGAGGCTGCTAGATCTTGTGTTATCCTGATTGTACTTCCACAGCGTTTGAATTGTTTCTTTCTAGCTGCTTGCAATATTTTCTCCTTGACCTGGAAACTCTGGAATTTGGCCACAATATTCCTAGGAGTTTTTCTTTTTGGATCTCTTTCAGGAGGTGATTGGTGGATTCTTTTAATATTTATTTTGCTCCCCAGATATCCTCCTCCCTAATCCGAGTCATGCTGCGCATCTAAGGCTAGGCTGGGCTCCGCTTAGCATGCTGTGCAGCAGATGTTTCCTGTGGGCCTTTCAGGTCACCCTGGGCTGGAAATCTCCTCTACTCTGTTGTTTTCCACTTCTGCTCCTCCAGAATTTGTTTAGAGTTCCTCTCTACAGGTGTTTTATGGTCTGTGTGGGGAAAGCCTTCATATGTGTGTCTTTCTACTCTGCCATCTTGGCTCCGCCCCCTTTCTTTCTTGTTTATTTGAGGTTGGATTTGTCATGTTCAGAGAGGGGGAATTTGAGGTCCCCTACTAGTATAGTCTTGTTGTCTGTTTCTTCCTGTAACTCCCTTAACTTCTCCTCTAAGAACTTTTATGCTCTACTGCTTGTGCATACATGTTTAGTAATGATACTCCTCATTGTCTATGATGCTTTTTAGCAGTATGTAGTTTCTTACCTTATCTGTTTTGATTAGATTCATTTCTGATTTTGATTTGTCTGACATTAGGATTGCTATCTCTGCTTTTTTTTTTATATCAACTGAAGCATAATATATGGTTTTTACCTTTACCTTGTTTGTTTCCCCCTATTTCAAATATGTTTCTTGTAAACAACATATTATTGGATTATGATTTTTAATCCATTCTTCTATTCATCTCCATTTTATGGCGGAGTTCATCCCATTCATATTCACAGTTTTGATTACTATCTGTGTCTTTCTTTCCTTCTTATTTCACTCCATTTGTGATTTTAGTTCTCCCTTTTCCCTTCCCCTCCACAATAAAGTTTTCGTTTATGAGTACTGACTGCCTCAGTCTTCCCTCCCTTCTATCAGCTCCCCTTCCTTTCTTTCCCCTTTCCACTCCTACTGCCTATAGGGAAATCTAGATTTTTATACTTAACTGATTTTTTTGTTCCCTCCTTGAATCAAATCAGATCAAAGTAAATCTCAAACAGTGCTCATCTCCCTCTCGCCTTTCCCTCTTCTGTAATATGTTTTTGCATCTCTTCCTGTTAAGAAATTTACTGTTTTCTGCCTTCTCCTTTTCACATCTCCTGTTACAATTCCTGTGTACCCTTAAATCACATTTCTATCATCACATCATTTAATTTATGCTCACTCTCTCTACCTTTGTATAACCCTTTTAAATAGTGAAATAAATATCAATTATCAGGATTAACAAATATTTTCCCTTATAAGGGTGTAAAAAATTTGCCAATATTGAATAACAAGATTTTTTTCTCCCTGTTTACCTTTTTTGTCTCCCTTGGGACTTGTATTTGAAGATCAAATTTTCTATTGAATTCTGGCCTTTTCATCAGGAAGGTGTGGAAATCCCTTATTTCATTGAATATCCATTATATTGACTGACATATTGTGCTCAGTTTTGGTAGTTAATTGATCTTTTGTTGTAGTCCAAGCTTCTTTGCCTCACAAAATATCTTAATCCAATCCCTGTGATATTTTAATAAAGAAGCTGAAAGGTTCTGTGTGATCCTAACTGCACTTCTTTGCTATTTGAGTTGTTTCTTTCTGACTGCTTGCAGTATTTTCTCCTTAACTTGATAGTTCTGAAATTTGAAAACAATATTCCTTAGTATTTTCAGTTTGGAATCTCTTTCAGGAGGTGATCAGTGGATTCTTTTGATGACTATTTTGCCCTCTGGGTGTAAAAACTCAGAGAACTTTTCATTGTTGATTACTTGGAAGATATTTTCAAGGTCTTTTTCTTCCATGATGCTTTTCCAGGAGACCAAAAATTCTTACATTTTCTTTTCTGGATCTATTTTCCAGGTTCATCACATTTTCTTCTATTTTTTCATTCTTCTCCTTCTTGATTTCTCATACAGCCATTAGCTCCTACTTGTCCAGTTCTAATTTTTAGTACATTATTTTCTTCAGGTAAGTTTTGCATCTCCCATTCCATTTGTCCAACTTTTTTTCCAGTTAGATATTGTATGCCTTTTTCCATTTGTCCAATTTTCTTTTAAAATTCTTCTGCAAATTCTTTTGTCATGTTTTAAAAGTCATTGGTCAATTTTTTTTCTAGCTCCCTAATTTGACTTTTAAAATCCTTCTTGAGATCTTCCAAGAATGTTCCTTGGGCTTGAGACCAGTTCATATTTCCTCCTGAGGTTTCAGATGGGAGCACAGTCTCAATGTTGACATCTTTGGTATTTGTGTTTTGGTGTCTGTTCCCATAATAACATTCCATGGTCTCTTCTAGTTTGCTTCCTGCTCATGATAATTGTCTTTTTACTGGCTTTTATAGCAGATCTCTGCTTCTTGGGCACATGGGGCTCTGTCCCATGATTCTTGTGCTTAGAACTTGAAGCTTTATATATTGTGACCTCTAGTTCTTTCAGCTAGAACCCAGAATGCTGCAGTTTACCAGAGCTGAGCTACCTTGTGTGCCAAAGCAGAGGCCAGGTTAAGTCTTTCTGAATTTCCCAAGAGATACCCTGGAGCTTGTTGCACAATTTTTGGGGTAAGAATGGTCTGGCTGCAAGACATTTTCTCTCCTGTGCTACAGCACAGAAATCCTCAGTGATTGTTGAACCCCTAATCTGCACTAGGGTCTTCCCAATTTCCCTGGCTAAGAAAAGGCATGCCTGGGGTCCTGGTGTAGGTGCTTATAGGTTCCACCCCACTGTGGCTCAGGATCTTGTCATAGTTCACTGAGGTGGGTCTGTCTGGCACAGCGCTGGTCCTGTACTGATATACTTCAACCACAGCAAGACAGACCCTCCTTTGTGATTTTCCTGGCATCTTGAACTAACAGACTGTCAGCCCCCTTGGCTGATCCCACTATGTCAAGATTTTTCCTGAGGAAATATTCTCTGTGTTTTTCAAGGTCATCAAGAGAAGGAGGAGACCACTTACAGTTTAATCTGCCATCTTGGCTCACAGAAGTTAAAGTAGGCAATTTACAGACGTTTCATCTGTGGGCTGATAGTCTCAAAAGTGACTGGTGTTGTCACAGGGGATCCTGCGCTTCTCTCTCACTCAGTTACATTGGAGTCCCTTCTTAGGTTGATATGCTTGAGAATGTGCTCCACTGCTTCTGCTCCAGAAAGCTTGTGCTTCCCGCTTGCATTTGCTGTGGTATTGTCTATGATAGTATAGCCTGTGTGTTCTGTGCTCTCTAACCTCATGCAGCAGATCCTTGAGAGCTGACTTTCCACGCTTTCGTGGGCTAAAAATCTGATACAATCTACCTCCTATTGGATGCTGCCACTCTATAATTTATTCAGATTCTCTTCTTAGAGGTATCTGAAGGAGTTTGTTTTAGAGCTTATATGAGTAAGTGCTTTCCCTCTGCCATCTTGGTTCCACAGATATTGCTTCAATAGGATATAGTAAGAAATTCATGATAAGTGAAGAAACGAAGAAGGAATAAGTGAATAGGATGTAAGACTATAAAAAAAGAATAGACAGTAGATATGAAAGGAAGAAGTGATCACTTTTTCTTTTTTTCAAAATCTACCTGATTTTTAAAAAAATGTCAATCTAAGGGTGGTAGATTCTTTAAACTGCAGCATCTCATATCTACATTTGTAGAAAAGAAGAACAATAGAATGAATTTAATTATTAATTTTGACATTATTTTCTGAATAAACTATCATTTGAAATTTTATGTTTAACACATTAATTTTATGAACAATGGTGTATATACATACATACATACACATGCATATGTATATATGTGTGTATATTCAATGCACCAACAAAATACTTTAGGTCTCTGAAACAAATCTTAAAATGAATGTTGCATCATTTCAGTTCTCTCATGAATATCACATTCCACTACAACACATACGAGAAAAGTACAAGGAAAAGAACAATTTCTTTAATTGGCTTAAAAATTTTTAGAAATTTTTCTTCTGCATATCTAGCTCTTTAGTCCCTTCTCTCATATAGGTCAGAGTGACTTCTCACAGATTATCCAGATAGATGTTAAGGATTGCTTGTTTGTTGGTTGGTTTGTGAGGTACTTGGGGTTATGTGACTTGTCCAAAGTCATACAGCTAGTAAGTGTCAATTGTCAATTGTCTGAAGTGTATTTGAACTGAGGTCCACATCTTGGTATCTTTTGTGTAAGGAACTCCCAGGAAGGAAACTCCTTCTACCAAAGTATATTACCTTACAAGATATAGTGTTATTAATTTGCACAAAGCACCAAGAGAATTTAAGTGACTTGCCCAAGTTGACATAGGTTATAAATGCCACAGGAACAACTTCCTGTATATCAAACAATGAGACTGGCTACCTGTCAACTGAAGGGTTCTTTTTTCTAAAAATATGGATGAGAAGTGAAATAGTTGCACCATGTTCACTGGAAGGCATAATATGAATATAATATAAACACCACATATTTTTGTAGCTTTTTTTATATTTTAGCAAATCAATGAGATATATTTGACTGTAATATGTTTTTTTATTTTTTTAATTTATTTATTTAGCTTTTAACATTCATTTTCACAAAATTTTGGGTTCCAAATTTTCTCCCCATTTCTCCTCTCCTCCCACCCCAAAACACTGAGCATTCTGATTGCCCCTATCACTAATCTGCCCTCTCTTCCATCATCCCTCCCTTCCCTTGTCCCCATCTTCTCTTTTGTCCTGCAGGGCCAGATAACTTTCCGTACCCCATTACCTGTATTCCTTATTTCCCAGTAACAAGAAGAGTACTCAAAAGTTGTTCCTATAACTTTGAGTTCCAACTTCTCTTCATCCCTCCCTCCCCACCCATTCTCTTTGGGAAGGCAAGCAATTCAATATAGGCCATATCTGCGCAGTTTCGCAAATGACTTCCATAATAGTCATGTTGTGTAAAACAAACTTTATTTCCCTCCATCCTATCCTGCCCCCCATTCTCTCTTTTGGTCCTGTCCCTCCCCAAGAGTGTTGACTTAAGATTGCTCCCTCCTCCCATTACCCTCCCTTCTATCATCCTGTCCACCCTGCCTATCCCCTTCTCCCCCACTTTCCTGTATTGTAAGATAGGTTTTCATACCAAAATGAGTGTGTATTTTGTTCCTTCCTTGAGTCAGGTGTGATGAGAGTAAACTTCATGTTCTTCTCTCACTTCCCCTCTTTTTCCCTCCACTAAAAAGTCTTTTGCCTGTCTCTTTTATGAGAGATAATTTGCCCCATTCTATTTCTCCCTTTCTCATCCCAATGTATTTCTCTCTCACCGCTTAATTGCATTTTTTTAAAGATATGATCCCATCCTATTCCATTCACTCTGTGCTGTCTGTTTCTGTGTGTGCATGCATGTGCACACGTGTGTGTGTATGTAATCCCACCAACTACCCAGATACTGAAAAGTCTCAAGAGTTACAAACATTGTCTTTCCATGTAGGAATGTAAACAGTTCCACTTTAATAAGTCCCTTCTGACTTCTCTTTGCTGTGTACCTTTTCATGCGTCTCTTCATTCTTGTGTTTGAAAGACGAATTTTCTTTTCAGCTCTGGTCTTTTCATCAAGAATGCTTGAAAATTCTCTATTTCATTGAAAGACCAATTTTTCCCCTGACGAATTATACTCAGTTTTTCTGGGTAGGTGATTCTTGGTTTTAGTCCTAGTTCCTTTGACTTCTGGAATATCCTATTCCATGCCTTTCAATCTCTTAATGTGGAAGCTGCTAGATCTTGTCTTATCCTGATTGTATTTCCACAGTACTTGAATTGTTTCTTTCTAGCTGCTTGCAATATTTTCTCCTTGACCTGGAAACTCTGGAATTTGGCCACAATGTTCCTAGGAGTTTCTCTTTTTGAATCTCTTTCAGGTGGCAATCGTGGATTCCTTCAATGCTTATTTTGCCCTCTGGTTCTAGAATCTCAGGGTAGTTTTCCTTGATAATTTCATGAAAGATGATGTCTAGGTTCTTTTTTTGGTCATGACTTTCAGGCAGTCCCATAATTTTTAAATTGTCTCTCCTGGATCTATTTTCCAGGTCAGTTTTTTTTTTTCCAATGAGATGTTTCACATTATCTTCCATTTTTTCATTCTTTTGGTTTTGTTTTGTGATTTCTTGGTTTCTCATAAAGTCATTAGCCTTCATCTGTTCCATTCTAATTTTGAAAGAACTATTTTCTTCAGTGAGCTTTTGAACCTCCTTTTACATTTGGCTAATTCTTCTTTTGAAAGCATTCTTCTCCTCATTGGCTTTTTGAACCTCTTTTGCCAGTTGAGTTAGCCTATTTTTCAAGGTGTTATTCTCGTCAGCATTTTTTTGGGTCTCCTTTAGCAGAGTGTTGACCTGCTTTTCGTGCTTTACTTGCATCTCTCTCATTTCTCTTCCCAGTTTTTCCTCCACCTCTCTAACTTGATTTTCAAAATCCTTTTTGAGCTTTTCCATGGCCTGAGCCCATGGAATATTTATTCTGAATGTTTGGGATACAGAAGCCTTGATTTCTGTGTCTTTCCCTGATGGTAAGCATTGTTCTTCCTCATCTGAAAGGAAGGGAGGAGATACCTGTTCACCAAGAAAGTAGCCTTCTATGGTCTTATTTTTTTCCCTTTTCTGGGCATTTTCCCACAACTGACTTGACTTCTGAGTATCCTGTCCACACCCACCTCGCCTCAAGATCTTCCCAGCTAGGGCTTGGGGTCTGAGATTCAAATGCTGCTTCCCAGCCTCAGGGCTTTGGGTGGGGGCAGGGCTGCTATTCAGTGTGAGATTAAGTTCAGGTGTTCAGGTCAGGGTAGGGCTGCCACTAGGGGCTCAGTTCCCTCAGGGGGTTTATGTGGAGACCTTCAACAATGGATCCAAGCTCCTGCCTGCTTTGGGAGCCCTTGTCCCCTGCTGCCTCCCGAGGGGGCCTGAGTTATGGGGACACCCCACTCCCCTCTTGACCAACCAAAGAGACCCTCTCATGAACCTTCGGCACCTGTGGGTGGAGGGAACTGTGTGGCCACTGGAGATTCTGTCCCTGAAGCCTTCTCAGATCTGCTCCTCTCATTGCCATGCAGCCAAGGCAGGGCTGGGCTCTGCTCCTGGTCCAGTGCGCTACGGACCTTTTGCATCAGGTTTTCAGGTCTCTCTGGAACAGAAATCTTGTTCTGTGGCTTCTGCTGCTCCTGAATTTGTTGGGAGTTCTTCTTTACAGATATTTATGGGCTGTAGCTTTCAGAGTTAACATATGTGTGTCTTTCTATTCTGCCATCTTGGCTCCTCCCCCAGTAATATTTTAATTGATGAAGAATGTATTCATTTGTGAATACCATACTACACAAATAAAGCTCTATAATCACATCACAGGGAAGCTTTTCATTGAAAATAATCTAAGTTTCCCTAGACTCTTTGATGTGACTCTGTCCACTAAAATTTTGACTTCTGTTCCATTCTATTTTTTCAAATACTGAATGCTATTCTCTTTCTTTAAATCTATTGCATGGATGAAATTTCCTACCTGTGGTGCACTCCAATAACAAATCGTTCACAGGGTTGCTCTTGATTCCTCAAGGATGATTACCAGAAGTGTGAATCCATTTTATGAGACCATCAACCCACAAAATGCAAATGCCCTCCCATTGGCATTGACCACTGCCTTCTCTACATTGAGATTTCTGTCTCAAGTGTATAATATATATTGAAGAAACACAAGGTGCATATTTTATTTTTTTTTAACAGTCCCACTTGACCAAAGATAGATACTTTTTACTTGGGGTGGGGAGGGACTCCTAAAAAAAATAAATGCTTTTCCATATGGTGCTGGACAGAAAAGAATATCAATTTTGATAGCTCCAAGACAAGTCAAAGATTTGCGCCTTCAGTAAGAACAACAAATTGAATAAGTCTAGTTGGAAATTTTTTAGCTTCTTGTTGATTTGTGTCCTCTCCTGTGGTGTTTTAGGGGCTTCAATATCAAGTACTGGCAGAAAGTGGAGTAGTTGGTTGAAAATGTAGATTGGAAAATAAGGAAAGTCAATGCTCTTAGTTAAATGAAAAGCTTACATTTTCCCAAGTGATATTTTGAGAATATGGGGCATAATATTGTTGTATTTAACTTTTGTACTGAATCATCATCCCAGAATGAATCTGTATTCACAAATGCATTCAAAGACTACAATTCAATTTCTTATCATTTGTGTTTTGAGGTATCTTACTAAAATGCAGATACACACAGGTAGTCAAGTTTTGGAATTGCATTTGCATTAATATGTTGGCAGGAGAGCAAATCAAAGTCCACTTCCTAATTCTTGATGGTAATATCCAATTTATGTAGCACCTACATTTTTATAAAATTCTTTCCTCTCAATATGTTTAGTAATAAAAATATGATAACGTGTCAATATCATTTTATAGATGAGCAAACTGAGCACTAGAAGGCTTATGGTCAAGGTTATATAGGTACTAAACAGTGGAGCCAGTTCTATGTGTCCCAAGCCCTGTGCTCTCTCCATTATACCATATACCATGGAATAGAGGGGGAAAACACTGGAATAAAATTACAGGACCCTGAGTTCTGGTCATACATCTGCTCCTGGTTATATTACTTTGAGCAAAGTAATTTTATCTTTCTGTGTCTTACTATCTCTGTATTGAGGCAGCTGGGTGGTGCAGTGGATAGAGCACCAGTGCAGGAGTCAGGAGGACCTGAGTTCAAATCTCACCTCAGACACTTGACCCTTACTGGCTACTTGATCTTGGGCAAGTCACTTAACCCCAATTACCTCATCCTACGTCATTTCCAGTCATTCTGATGCATATCTGGCCACTGGATTCAGATGGCTCTGGAGAAGAAGTGAGGCTGGTCACCTACACAGCCCTCCCTCACTCAAAACAAAGTCAAGTTCAAGTCATGTCATCATTTCTCTGATGGCATGGTCTTCTTTGGCAACGAAGGAAGAACACACGCCTCCCTCTATTAAATGAAGGTGTGGTATTGGATGGCCTTCCAGCTCTCAATCTATGGATCTATGAAAATGAAGGGATTGAGCTAGATATTCTCTAATATCTTCCCAGCTATAAAAAATTATGATCCTATGACTGTAGATATATTTCATTCCTGATTAATTTTTATTGCATACAACCTCTCAGAATGAATTATTCTTTCCTGTCATAATGAATATGGGTTTATTTCATATGAAGGATCAGTATGTGATTTTTAAGGATTACTAATTGATTTTAATTTCTGTGTAACTGTCAGGATATTGTAGTGTATGTAGAATGTGCACATACTAAAAAAATGATTTAACAATTGACCAAATTTTTTCAAAGGCCTTAAAGAAAATATTGTCTAGTCTAAAAACAGCAGTAAGTTTTAAAATGTTCCCACAAGGCTCTGTTTCACTTTAGGAGTTAATAAGATACTTTCTATGTAATGTTAGAAGCATGTTATAATATAAATGAATAAACAAATCACAGTATGTGAAGTCTGTCGCCTGTGAAAAGGGTTGTTTTGGTGATTTTATTTGAATCATTGGTCTGTCTTTAAATAAATTAAGAATGTAGTAGGAAATTTACCATGGTAAATTAAACGTGAGTTACTGTATTCTTTAACAGTGTAATGAAGAAGTATGTCCCTATGGCCATCAAAACATATTTGAAAAATATTGTTTCTCCATATTACAAATGCCCTTCACTCTCTTTCAATTGCTTTTATTCATCACTGATTTCGGTGGGTCCTTATTCCAGTTTTTAGGCAATAGATAACTAACAATCCAAAATATTCCTGAAATTATACACCTGCGATGTTTACCATGTGTACTTTCTGGCTTCACTGACTTCAATGAAGTGAATTTTTAAAAGAGTGCTGTCATTTAGCATTTGAAACCCAAAGTCCAGATTATACAAATTCACAGAAATTTGTTTATCTACCTCTAAACATTCTTGTCCTTTTTGCTATTTATCGTTTTTTACTTCTTCTTGTTTCACTGCAAGTTCATATATGGGTCAACATTGAATTTAATTTAATTAATGTTTAAAATTTTCTGTCATATCAATTTAAGATGAATAAAACCTATACTAAATTCAATAATATAAATAGACATAATTACATATCTCTTTCTATATCTATTCATCTTTCGATCAACTATAATTCATCTACCCTCTAGCTATCATCTCTCACCTACGCATCCATCTATCCATTCATCTATCCACCCATCTATCATCTATCTCTCTATCTGTCTGTCTATCTGTCTATCTATCTATCTATCTATCTATCTATCTGTCTGTCTGTCTGTCTGTCTGTCTGTCTGTCTGTCCTTCCATCCGTCCGTCCGTCTGTCTATCTGTCTGTCTGTCTATCTATCTATCTATCTATCTATCTATCTATCTATCTATCTATCTATCTATCTATCTATCTATCTATCTGCCTATCTACCTACCCATCAAATTTGGTACTGAGAGAGAACACCTGGTGAAAAAATTCCTTTTCCAATGCAGACCAGCATCTATGCTGTATTCTAAAGTGGTAAAAAATAGCCTGGAACATTCAGAGGTTAGGTGACTTGCTTAAAATCACTTAGACAATATGTGTCAAAGGTAGGAGTGAAACTCTGTCTTCCTTTCAAATTACTATTAATTTTGTCATGCTTCTCTGTATAAATATAGGATGCCCTTTCTTCAATATTTCCAGGAACTAAGAGTGCACATACATAATGTAGATAGGTATTAGAGAGAGGGAAATTTTTATAGTCACAAAGACCATAGGTAAGTCACTTAGCTCCTATGAACCTTTGTGTCTTGACTACCAAATGAGTCTAGTTGTTAGTACTAGCTCAGAAGGTTGTGGTGAGGATTCAATGAGTAAATATATGTACTGTAAAGGTGTCTTACCTAGATGAGGGAAGACTTGGGATGGAGATCATGGCAGCTGTCTATGGTTATTTGAAAGGTGTGTGTTCATTGCTGAAGAAGACCATGCTATCAGAGAATGTCTCTATGACAAGGTGAGAAACAACTGTGCCCTTGACAATAACTTCTGAACCTTTGCTTATGGCTGTAGGTATGGGGCACAGGTAGCATCCTTGATGAAACATGAGGAATGAGGGGACAAACTTTTCCATAGTGAATTGGATCTATGAAGCCACATAACTTGTGGATAGAATATTGGAGGTTCTAAGGTACTGCCGTGGCTACTGTTTATTGGTGTTTTTTAAAAAGAAGTTAGCTGAATGGAATACAATGCAAGTTTGAACATTATTTTTTAAAATGATCTTTCATGTATGTTAAAATATCCATGATTCTATAATAAATTCAACTATGAATATAATTGTGTACAATGAGATTGTGCATATTCATTTAAAGAAAAACATGAATCAAGGAAACAAATGGTCACTTAAGGTATTTGTCAGAATCATGGAAGAAATTCTGAACAAAGATGAAACAAAGAAGTCTTCCCAATGGATGAGAAGATATACTATATTTTTCTACTCACAAATGACATCTGGTAAATGCATCAAGGCCTGAAAAAATGTAAAATTTCCTAAATGGAATCCTCAGTAGGTTAAAGAGAGAAATACAACCATTCATACTATAAAAAACAAAGCTTTGAAATGTATGTACGTCTTAGACTATTATGTAAAGACTTCTTAGACTTAGACATGAAGTTTCATAGACAGCCTTTGAATTGATAGAATTCTCATACTCATCAGACTTTTATAATGCTTTATGGATTATGAAACATTTTTCATATATTATTCCATTTGCTCCTTCACAGAAGCAAAAGAAGTGATCTTATTATCTTTATTTTCTGGATAAGGAAATTAAGAATGAGAGGTAAAGTGACTTGTTCAAAGTCACATAGTGAATATGTTTCTGATGGATGATTTAAACTCAGGTTTTCCTAGCACCAGACCCAGCACTCTACCTAATACAGTACTTAGTTACCTCCAATGTATAATATGTACACTCACATATATAGTAATACACTTAATTTGGACAAAGATCTTAGAATTTATAAATAATTTGGTGGTAATAGGAGATGAGACTGGATTGAATTTGGAAAATGCCATGGTGCTTTCAAAGATCCCATCTCCTCATTGCTGCAAAAGCCCATTATATTAAAACCAATATTTTCCTTTCTAATTATGTTTTATGACTTTAAATTATGAAATGCTATAATTTTAGAAAGGTAAAAAGTGAAAGTAAACCTAAGGATAATGGAAAAATGCATGATGGGTGTAAGTTGTGAGCACAAAAGATGCCTAAGAAGTGATAAAAGTACCATGTTCAGTCACATATACATACCCATACAAACATAACGTGCATGTACACAAGATCTAGGATATATTTGACCAAAAACATGATAGTGTGGTGGCATAGAAGGTCAGCTGCAGAATCAGAAACATGTAGGTTTAATTTCCCCTTTGACACATGTTGGCCCCATGACCTTAGGCAAGTCAATAATTTTTTTTACTGCTCCAGGTAACCAAGTGTAAAAACTAGGATAAGATAATTTTGTGTATCTGTCTTGACAGAAGTATTTAGCCCACCAACAGATCATTATACAAATAAAATCAATATATATTTAATTCATCTTGAAGGCTGATTTCATTAGGAAGAGGAAACTCCCTCTACTAATATTGACTTATGTAATAGATTGTTAGGGAGTTACTTTCAACACTGAAAGATGAAATCCATGTTTCTGAGGCTTTCTTCCTTAAATGACTTCCCTTGATAAAAAGTGGGCATGTCATATGGTGAGGATGGGAAGACATCAACTGGAAAAAAACAAGTGGAATAGTAGTACCACCCCTCCTCTCCCCACAAAAAAAACTCCAAAAAACAAAAAGCAAAACACTTTAAAAACTTCCAAGGGAAAGAGTCAAACACATTGGGTGAATCCTGTATGGTAGCCTTGTTAAATAATCACATGTTTAACAATGACGATGGTTGAGAAGGCGTGAGGGAGTTGCAATCTATCACAGTGGAGAAAATCTTCACATCAGTGAAAGATTTTCATCTTTTATTATATAAACACTATTAGAAGAAATGGATGAAAGGTAGCTGTCAATAGTTAAGATAGCATTCTATTTTTCCCTACATATCTCATGGGACAAAAGAGTCACCTTTTAGTTCAATAAATTATCGATACACTACATACATGTGTAAAAGTTGGAGAACATTGACCAGTGAGAAACTATCTAGGAATTGTCCAATGCTAGTAGCAAGGGTGGAATTTATCAATATTATTTTGACCATCATGTATAATTTTACAAATCCCATGCTGAAATGATGGTTCTAGTAAAATTAAACCTCCAAATATTTATATTATACTACTCATTTTTTTCTACCAAAAGGGGATCAACAAATTTGGATTAGTGCTAAACTTATTTTCTAAAACATACTTATTGCATTATGACATCTACATTAAAATAGTCTATGAACCTAACCTCAAATGAACCAGTGTTTCAGTTTGGTTCAAGTCTTTGATGCTCAATGTTTCTTTTATTGCTCATACTGAATGGCTTTATACTTGTATGCCTCTTTTTTCACTTCTGCATTGCTACTTTTTCCATATGGTTGCTCCCTGAGGTCTCATATTCAAATGTTTGAAGTTTCTTAAATAAAGCTGTGTGAATGTGTTTTAAAAATCACTAAAATTCAGCACTTTTTAAAAAACCCTCAAATATGCACTCATGTTCATGTTGATCATTCTCTTTCCATCTTTGTCTCCATAATAATTTCCTGTTATATCCTAGGATAACAATGGATACAAATATAGAACACTAGGATCACTTCATAATATTTTCCAATAGCTGTTTAATGATGAATCTTAGTAACAAAGCAACTATTTTGGGTGTGCGCATCTGGATATAACAGGCAAGTTATAATCAATCACATCATAGTCCATTTATCTTGGTCATGTAGCAATACAGACAAAATCTGAATTTTCACATTTCAGTGATACTTCTGAAAGCCAAACATAAAAGTATTGCAAAGGTAAAGGATATTATATTCAACATTTTGACAAATATTTATCAAGTGCTTACTTTCTTCAATACACTGTGCCAAGTGCTGGAGATGTAATGGTAAAAGAAGTAAAAACTACTGCATATCTATGTCATTGTCTAGCTTAAAATAATCTAGTTCCTGACCATAGGAAAATAGTCTTAGACACAATAGCTTGATTTTATCTATTTTTCTACCCTTATTTTTTATCATTCCTTTCACATTTTATTTATGAATAAAGCTGGATCATGTGTCCATTTTTTCCTTCTTGCATTTGAGAACAAAACCTTCCCCTACCTTAATGCACCCTCCCATCCCTCATCTCTGCATATTGAAAGTTTTCTCTGCCCAAAAATACTAACATAAGTGCTATCTTATTTGACTTTTTGGATTCTTCCAACTGAGGCATGATGGAATACTGGATGGAGCTTATGACTTGAATGGTCAGTCATTAAACAGTACTTACATGCCTACTATGTATAAAACACTTTAACAAGTGTCCAGAATACAAAGAAAGGCAAAAGATAGTCCTCACCCTCAGGAGGTTCACGGACTAAAGAGTGGGACAACCTGAGGACAGCAATGGAAAAACAAAAGAAATACAAAGTAAATTTGAGATAAACATTTTTCTATTTTCTTTTATTTTTATTATGAAGCATTTCTAGCATTCTATATTTGTACCCTTCCTGATGCTAGGATATAATAGGAAATTATTATGGAGACCAAGATAGAAAGAGAATGATAAACAGAACACAACCAATGCATATTTGAGGGTTTAAAAATTGTTCAATCTTAATGATTTAAAAATACATTCACATTTTATCTAAGAAACACCAAACATTTGAATATGGGGCCTCGGGGAGTAACCATATGGTAAAAGTTGTATTGAACAAGTGAAAAAAAGTGACTCCCAGGTATAATATCATTCAGCATGTGCAGTGAAAGAAACACTGAGCATCGAGGTCTTGAACGAAACTGAAACGTGTTCATTTGACATTAGATTCATAGATGACTTTAATGTAGATATCATAATAATTTTTGTTTTTTTCTCCCCCTTAATATATTTTTCCAATTACTTTAAAGTTTTCAACAGTCACTTTTATAAGATTTCGAGTTGCAAATTTTTTCTTCCTGCCTTCTCTCCCCCACTCTTCAAGATGGCGTGAAATGATGTAGGCTATACATGTGTAATCATATTAAATATGTTTCTACATTAGCTGTATTGTGAAAGATTCCATGGACTAAAATTCTACAGGGAAAATAAGCCCAAGAGGGATCAGAACATCTCAAAAATAGAATTCTAAAGACCCAGAGAAAGCAATTCATTTGGAAAGTAAAGACTAGAGTTGTCTGAAGACACTGTTTTTTTCTGGTCACTGGATTCAGATGGTTCTGGAGGGGAAGTGAGGCTGGTGACCTGCTCAGCCCTCCCTCACTCAAAACAAAGTCAAGGGCAAATCATGTCATTATTTCTCTCTCATGGCATGGTCTTCTTCAGCAACGAAGGACGAATACACATTGTGAAAGAAGAATAAGAACAAAAGGGAAAAACCATGAAAAAGAAAAAAAAAATAGCAGACTTGGATCTGCATTCATACTCCATAGTTTTTTCTCTGGATGTGGATAGCATTTTTCATCATGAGTCTTTTGAAATTGTATTCAGTTATTGTACTGATGAGAAGAGCTAAGTGTATCAAAGTTGGTCTTGGCAAAATGTTGCTGTTACTGTGTACAATGTTCTCCTGCTTCTGCTCATTTCACTCAGCATCAGTTCATGAAAGTCTTTTCAGTTTTTTTTTTCTGAAATCTGTCTCCTCATTGTTTCTTATAAAACAATAATATTCTTTTACAATCATACAAGTGATGAATATCCTCTAAATTTCCAATTCTTTGCCATCACATAAATTACAGCTATAAATATTTTTGTACATATGGATCCTTTTCCCTTTTGTATGATCTCTTTGGGATACAGACCTACTAGTGGTATTGCTGGATCAAAGAGTATGCACAGTTTTATAGACCTTTGGGCATAGTTCCAAATTGCTCTCCAGAATGGATCAGTTCACAAACTTCCCCAATAGTGCATTAGTGTTCCAATTTCCCCCAATCTTCTCCAATTGTTACAATTTTCCTTTTCTTTCATATTAGCCAATTGGATAGTTGTAAGTTGGCACCTCAGAGTTGTTTTAATTTATATTTCTCTAATTAATAGCAATTTTGAATTTTTCTTAATGTGACTATCGATAGCTTTAATTTCTTCAAATGAAAATTGGGGAAGCCATTTTCTTTAAGATGTATCAGAAAAGACTTCTTGTAGAAAGTAGGATTTTTATTTTCTGAAACTTCAAGAAGTCAAGAATGACTGGAAATGAGGATGCAGATCAAAGTCAGATCTCAAATACTTATTATCTGTATGATCCTAGGTAACTCACTTGGCTGTTCTATGACTCAGTTTCTTCATCGATCAAATGAGGGGGTTGACTTCTAAAGTTGATTGCAACTGTAAATATATGATATTTCCCTGTATTTTCTTTAAGCACTTGGACAATGTCTCTCCTTTGTCCTTAAGAATACAACCTTTGTAACAAGTTTATTTATGTACATGGCATGAGAACTCTTTATGAGAGTAGAAGAAGCTCCTTGATGGCTTACATTATATCATTATTTTATCTTTGTGTTCTCAGCACCAATTGTGATATTTTATGCCTAAAAATGGCTTAATAATTGCTGAATTGAATAGAGTGTAAGCTTCTATTCAGGAGCTCAAAATCATGTCAATGGGGAGGAGTCCATCATGCAAGTTATAATACATTAAATACACAGGAATGGATCAAGCATAGGGACAATCAAATTTCAAGAAGAAATGTGATATTTATAAACAAGAACGCAGAGGCATTTTCATAAAAGATTGGTCATCAATTGGGCCTTTAAAGGGGTGGAGGATTTTAACATGGAGGGATATAAAAGAAAACAACCATAGAGGAAGAAATGCAGTATGCAGTGGATATGCTAGATAGTCTGGTATTCTGACATGAATTCACATGTGAGGCTAGAACTAGGCTGCACCTACTTTCAGTCTGGAAAAACAAAATAAATCCAGATAGAGTTGGGTCTTAAGATCCAAGCTGTTGGCTTTCCATTTTATCTGGTAACTGATGAGAGCTACTGAAAGATTTTGAAGGACTGTGCATGATGAAATTACCTTGGCAAGTGATACAAAAAGAAATGAAAAGACTAGAGACAAGAAGACCAAGGTAGGAAGCCTTTCTATATTCTAGGGAGAAAAAGTAATGAAGGCTTATGCTAAGGTAGTGGCAGTTTTAGGAGGAAAAAAAAGAAAGGATATTGCTAGCAAGACTTGATGACTGATTAAATGAGTGTGCTGTGGTGAACAGCGGGAAGGGCAAGAATGAAAAGTCCCTGAGCTTTCAAGCTTTGGTAACAGAAACAATGGTGATGTCATCAAAAGAAAGATAAAATAGGAAGAGACTTAGGTTTCAGAATAAGTTCTATTTTAGGCATTTTGAGTTTGAGGTGATAGCAGAATATTCAAAAAGACATCTAGCTAGAATCTGGGGATGTTTCTGAGGCTTTACTCTGAGTTCCATGTATTTTAAAGTCACCTGAGAAGAAATATTCATTGATTCCACTGAAATGGATGAGATCACTAAGATAGATAATTTAGAGAAACAAGAGAAGCCAAGGATAAAACTTGTGTGATAGTCACATTTGGGGAGAAGAACACAAAGAAATTGCAGTAAGAGAGACGGAAAAAGAAATCAGAGCAAAATTTGAGTGAAAAAAAGGGTTAGAAAGTAGCATAAAAGTAAAACACAGGGAAGGGGTGAGTGGTAAAGGGCTGCACAAAGGTCAAAGAGAATTAATACTGGAAAAAATCTTTGGAGAACACAGCAAGAGGTGTTTATTAGTGATTGTTTTATGTTGTAGTTTGTATGGATCAATAAGGCTGGAAATCAGATTGCAAGATGTTGAGTAATTACAACATGGTAAAAAGTGGAGGCAGGGAGGATAGATAAGTATTTCTTTTTAATTTAGCTGTAAAGGAGACAAAGGATTTAGGAAAATACTATTAACATGTGGCAGAATCAAGGGTGGTTCTTTGTTTTTTTAATTTTTTCTTTGATTTTTTTTTTTATGTTTTGCTAGGATAATCAATTATTTCACTTTTATTACATGAATCTGGTACTCCTTATCAACTTATACATGGGAAATGTTATTGGTCATTTATCCCTGACTTGAGGTCTCTTTTCTCCTGGAAAGAATATGATTTTTTTCTTTGTTTTTGCTATTAAGATAGGCAAATAAATGTGTGATTTCACTAATGTGAAGATTTTCTCCACTGTGACAGATTACAACTCCTTTATGCCTTCTCAACCATCATCATTGCTAAACATGTGAGTCTTTAACAAGGCTGTCATAGAGAATCCACCCAAAGTGTTTGACTCCCCTTGGACTTTTGTAAAACTTTTTTGGGGAGAGTGTGGGGATGGTACTACTATTCCACTTGGGTTTTCCACTCTAACCAAAGAAATTTTTCATTGGTCAATGTTCTTCAACTTTAAAACATATATGTAGTGTATCAATAATTTATTGAACTAAAAGATGACTCTTTTGACCATGAGATATGTAAGGAAAAATAGAATGCTATTTTAACTAATGACAACTACCTTTCATCCATTTCTTATAATAGGGTTTATATAATAAAAGATGCAAATGCAATACACATTTATAAAAAAGAACAGTTTTTTTATGCTTCATGGTTTACAGATCTGTGTAATCATTTTAATTTGCATAACTGCCTATGATTTAGAGTTAAACATGTTTTATTTGTGTGTCAGGAAATGAAAACAGGATGCTAAATTGTCAATAATTAAGAAGAAACTGCCAATTACACATATCAAATTTAATATCCTACAGACATCTTAAGTTCAACATGTACAAAACTGAACTCATTATCTTTATCCAAAACTGTCCTCTGCTCCTAATTTCCCTATTATTATCAATGGCACCACATTTCTCCCAGTCTCCCAGGCTTATAATTGAGTCATTTTCAACTCCTCACACTCTAGCTCCTCCTTCTCTAATCAGCCATCGATTTCACCCTTGAAATGTTCCTCCTCTACTCCCCCTTCTGACACTGTCTTCAGTTTAGTGAAGGTCCTCATCACCTTATTCCTGGACTCTTTCAATTGCACCTGCCTCACTTCTCTCCCTACTCTGTTCCATCCTTCACTCAGTTATCAAAATATTATTTTTAAAGCACAAGTTTACTTCTTTGTCCATCACCTCCAAGATTAAATACAAAATCCTTTCCTTGGATTTTAAAGCTCTTTATCATGTGGACTCTTACTATTTTTTGGTCTTCTTATGCTTATTTCCCCCTTTTTGTACTTTTCAGTCCAGTGACTTTTGACTCCCTGATGTTCCTCCCACAAGGTATTCCATTGCCTGACTCAATGTATTTTCATTGGCTGTCCCCCCATGTCAAGAACTCCCTATCTCCTCATTTTCACCTCTTGGCTTCCTTTAATCTTAGTTAAAATTCCTTTTTTTGTAGGAATACTTTTCTCCAATGTTCCTTAAAGTTGATATCTTAACTTGGAGTTTCTGTTCAATTCACTCCACATATATCTTGTTTTAGCATAGATATTTATATTTAATATCCCCATTTGTGTATGAGCTCTTTGAGGGCAGGGCAATTTTTATTGCCTTTCTTTTAATCCCCAGTAATAATTATAGTTACTGCTCTTATTTGATGCTAAATAAATGGATATTGAATTGACTCTACCTGATTATTAGGATCATTTCTCATTTACTGCTTGAGTTAGTAAATATTAACTCCCCAGTTTTCCTGATTTCTCTTTGTGTAAAACTGAAGGATTCTTTCATTTACTCTGTTAATTTTGCTATAATAAGTACTTTTTAGTCACAGAGTTTCCTCACCTGCAGATCATTTTTAGTGTTTTTGTAACTTATTTCAGTATAAATGCATACTTCTTTGTAGTCCTATGTGTTTTTATTTTATGCATTTAAAAACGTTTAGTCTTAGAAAGGATCCACCATATTTGCCAGAATGGCAAGGAGGTCAATGGCACTCATAAAGGTTAGGGATACCAGATTTACTGTCTTATTACATGAAACATGCCAGACTAAGAGATATGGGTAACATAAACAGATATAAGACACAGACCTTGCTCTCAAAGAGCTTATGATCTAGGAGAATCGATAGGGAATTGCCCAAATATAAGCACAAGACAATGTGTTAACTGATGAATGTTATAATATTAATACAAAGACCTAAAAACATTCCATGGAAGGAAGAAAAAAGAACAACTACATTTCATTCCTTAGATCTGTGTATATGCATGTGTGTATATATGTATGTATTTGAGTGTATAATTAAACTGAGTAGACTATAATATTCATTTCAGAATACTGTAAGAATAAACAATAGCTACTAACCAGATAATTAAAATACATATATAAAAATATACAAATAAATATAAGTAATTCACCAAGATACTTAAGAATATATTAAACAGAATAGATAAAAATAGAAAGTAATAAAAATTTAAAAATGAATTGCAACTATTATGACAAAGAGATGGTATTGGGAAGGACATCTTAGCATAAATTCAATACTTATGCAAAGTAAATGAGTAGTGACCAGTGGATCTTTTTCAAGTTTATAGATTCTTCATGTTCTGAGTATATTTGTTAATACTTCCCATTGTCCTTGTGACACAGTCATACAAAATTAGTCTTGCTGCAAGCTGACTTGTTGCGTGCAACTCTGAAAGCATTCAGGAAGATTACATGATCATTTTGGCAAAGCTTAACCTCAGAAATGCTGGGTTAGTATTTTATGTCTTTTAACCTAGAAGGTGAATGACTTCCTCTCCCCTCATATAAGATACAAAAGTCTGTAGTAGCAGTGTTTTTACTGGCCTCATCTTATTCTGCTATGTGATTCATAAAGTCAATTGTACATCCCATTTCAGGTTGCTAATGGGAATAGAAGTATCAATTCCTTTTTTACAGCATGGAATAATAAATCTTGAATGCTATCATGCTGTCTACCATACTGTTAAATGGACCATTCTATGATTGATGGCACATGATAAGGACTTAGACTATGCACATCTGTGACATCTTACTGCCAGCCCTAAAACTTTGGGTGTTTTTTTAATAGTATCATTCCAAATGTACATTTGTTCTTAAGCATGAGATGATTATTGTCCTTATGCCACAACACACAGGTGAAGGAGCGAGTTTTGGATGAGGTGTTGTGAATAGCAAGTTTGGATTAGTTTGCAAATAGTCTGTCATCATGTACTGTATTGCTGTGCTTGACAAGACAAATCTACATATTTACCAGGTCAGTTTTCTTTTAGCTACATTGGAATGAAGTCGGCATAGTACTATTGTTTTGGCATAGGCAGACATTTTATATGTAAGTCCAAAGATTGGATATACCACCCTCATCTCTTACTCCTTTACCTATTAATGATATAGATGAGCAACATTAAATGAGTTCTTCTTCATAGTACTTTCACAGCACAGTTTTCAGTAGCAGGTAGGGCAATACGTATGACCATAGGGTCAATCGCGTATTAATAGATCAGTGACTTTAATGTATGCAAAGAACTTTCACAAAACTTAAAGTATTATATAAATATTAGGTATAATTATAACAAGATAATTATTATTAATTCCTATCATCACTACTAAATATTATTATTAGTTTTAATTGACAGTGTTAATCACTACATCCTCCATGGTGGACAATGGCAATGATTTACTCCCTCCTTTACCTTAGTCAACTAGAGACTAGTATATAGAATCACCTCAACAAATATTTGTTGAATCTAATTGATTTGTTTGTCCATTACTTTTATGGAAACTTCTGTAATTTCTGAGTCAGTACTTTTCTCATTTGGTTGACCTTTTACAGCATGGATCCCTAAAGTATATTATGATCATTAAGAATTTTGACCTTTGGTTAAGGTGTGACTGTGGATTCATACATTGATGTATTGAATTAATTGATTCAAGGAAAGATTGATTCACTCAGAATTCCAAAGGATGCCCAGGTATTTAGAGCTCTTTCCATTGCCACAGAATTTAAAGTTGGAAAGGACCTCAGTGGCCATTCTAATTCAATCATTTCTTAACCTATTATAATATACCCTACAAGGAACTACAAACCTTCCTTCAAAAATATCCACTACAGGGGAAATTCTCAAGAAAGCCCATGTCGCTTAAAAATCAGATTTATTCCTTGGCTTATGAAGGCCATTGATAAGGCTTCCCTTCTTTATTATTAGTAGAAGTGGAGGGTTATCCTGCTCATTTTTAAATGACAGGGCAAGAAACATTCCTCACAGAGAAATCCTGTAAGTGAAGAGCAATGGCAAATTATTTGAACAAGCATGCATGGAGCTATTATTATATAGTTTGGTGGACGACTTTCCAATATTTCCACCCCCGCCCACCAAAAAAATAGATATTCTGATGAGTGAATGGTCTAATAACAGTAAATATAGTGTTATGAAAATTTAATTCCACAAGTTTTTTAAGTGATTACCATAGGAGTTACCACATTGATATAGCATATTAGAGATTGAAAAGCAAAATGAAACAGCTTTTGCACTCAAGAAGCCTACGTTTTGGTGGAATCCATGCTTCCCCCCCCCCCCATATTTATAATAGAAGCACTATGTCATCGTGCATAGAGAGTAAAGCTTAGAACCAAGAAAATCTGAGTTCAAATCTCATTCCTAATACATACTGGCTGTATGACTTTGGACAAGGCATTTAACTTCTCAATCCAACTCTCTAAAACTCCAAATTAGAGAGAAGGTGCTGATCAGTATTGGGGGAATCTTCTCACTAGGGAGTTCCCTAAATCAGTGAAATCACAGGGGTAACTCTGTACTTAACAATCCCTGATTTACCGTATATATATATATTTTTTTTTTGTTTTTCTCTACTAGGTTTTATGCCCCATTAAGAAAGTTTATTTAGCTTTGCATCTTCCCCAGTTCAAAGCTTCTAATTGGCTTAGGAATCGTAAATGTTCATTGAAGGCACTTGAATCTTCTTCATTATATGATCAGTAATGCATTTTAAACTCACTTTCCTGGGCCGGACCATCAACTGCTGAATCTATTTAGCATTGGATTTATGTCCTATGCTCTATTGAAAACTGAGTCCATTTATTTAGAATACTCATTGATCACATAATCTCTCTACAGTGGTCCCCTGTTGCTGTGGTTTAAGCCAGGTAGGTGATGCATAGTTGAGAAGATGAGGGGTCATAAAATAGGTTTCTTTGCAGTGTGATCTCAAAGCCCGGAAGCAAAACAGAGTTCCATAAGATTTCATCTATCTTAATTTGAACCCAAATGGAAATCCACTCTATGATATCTCCAAGAATTTCTCACTACTCCTGCTCGAAAACTAATCATGTGAACTGGGATCAAGAAAGGCCATATAGATCATAGACCAGTCTGAGAAACTACAACAATAATGATAGATATCTCACGGTCATTTTAGAGGGTACATTTCATTTCTGAGCAATTTAAATTAGTAGGGTTCTCCTTTAGATGAAATGAACAGCTTCCTCTTTGTAACTTGCACTAATGGCTTCTGACTTTGGAGAAATTTGTTTTCTTGAAAATTTTACATTGGAAGTTTGTTTTTTACCCTTCCCCACTCCCTACTACCTCCCTGTAACTGGTGGCTTTTATGTGAAACTTGTGGTAGAAATACTTAAAATACTTCTACCTTGATCTCAGATGTTCTTAAATGGGAGTAATAGAAAATTTAGAAAGGTGTGCTATGGTAAAAAGAGGAATGAACTTGGAGGCTGCAGACCTTGTTTCAAATTCCAATACAAAAGCTATTTAGAATTCTGGAATCTGAGTCTTCAAAAGGACCCCAGAAGTCATCTACTCTAAGCTGTGCCCAAATAGGAATAAGTACTAAAGCATTTTTGACAAGTGGACATTCAGCCTCTGCTTGAAGATCTCTAGTGAAGGGTTCTATTAACCCAAAAGGAATTCATTTCCCCTTTTTGATAATTATGTTTATAAGCAGCTAGGGGGGACAGTGGATTAAAATCTGGAAACAGAGTCAGGAATATTTGAGTTCAAATTCAGCCCCAGTTGCTTACTAGCTGTAGGATCCTGAACAAGGCACTTAACCTCCTTTTCCCTCAGTTTCCTCAACTGTCATATGCACATAATAATAATACCTATTCTCCAGAGTTGTTGAAAAGATCAGATAAGATGTTTGTAAAGCTCAGTGCTTGGCACAGAGAAAATAATAGTAAATGCTTCTTTTTTACTCTCTTCTATTTGACTTCTCTAATTTTCTAGAGGGTAAATAAAGAAAAAAAGCCTGGGGTGCAAGGTTATATAGAATGAAATAATTTTACTCCTGTTCTTTTTTCTCTATGGGTGGCCTAGGACAATCCCTTATAGGAACTACTAAGGTCCTATGTGCTGCTTCAGGGACAGGATATAAGAATGATACATTCTATTCCACTGTGGTGGGACAGAGAAACATCTTGGTTAGAAGCGGTAGGTGCTAGCAGTAGAAAAAGAACCGACAGAATTTGTGACGCTGGAGACAAACAGATATTAACTAGGCCAACTACTTCATTTTGTACCTTTTTAAAAAAAGTGAGTCTCCAGAGTCTGTACCATAGCAAAATTTCCCTAGATTTTATGTAGCTTCTTATACACTAAACCCCTTACTCTCTGAGGGACATGGACTAAGTCATTTAAGCTCTTTATGCTTAGGTTTTCTCTTCTTTCTTATGAAGAGTTTCAATTAGAGGACCTGTAAGATCACTTCTAAATTTAAATTCTATTCATCTATGAATTTATGTGGTCCTGGAGATTTTTTCTTAGGGAGTTCAAGTTCATTTATATACTACCAATGAACTAATGTCAACAGTCAGTTAATATTAGTCAGCTATTTAGCTGGATTGACATTCAATCAATTTTATTGCAGTAATCACTAGTGACCATAAAATTATCTGAAATGAATCAATGGACCATGGCTCTTCCTAGACAGCTTTGTGAGATTAGATGTGGCCTAGCTCCACTGGAACACAGATCTTTTTTTTTTTTTTTCTAAATTTACGAAGTGCCAGCAAATCAGAGAGAAGATTAGGAAACTGTTATAAAAAGTGATGATTTGTTTAAAGCAATGGCCGTATCACTAAGAACCAATGTCAGTGTTATTTAATAATATTATAACAGCTACTTTTTTTCCTGTTGAGCCATTTTATGCATATCTGACTTTTCATGACTCCATTTAAGGTTTTCTTGGCCAAGATACTGGACTGGTTTGTCATTTCCTTCTCCAGTTTATTTTACAGATGAGGAAACTGAGGCTAACAGGGTTGAGTCACTTACTTAGGGTCACATGGCTAGTAAGTGTCTGACATTAGATGTGAACTCAGATCTTCCTGATCATAGGCCAGGCACTCTATCCTTTGTGACACCTAATTGCCTGTAATAGTTATAATATATAATGATTTACATATTACATGTAGTAACATAATAGTTGGTATTATTGCGGGAAGTAATATGTATATAATACTTTTAAGTTTCCTATTCACCATAAATACATATATATATAAATATATATATATGTATTTATATGATTTTAGTCTCATACCATTCCTATGCAGTAGCAGCTGTAAGTATTATTAGTCTCCTTTTACAGATAAGAGAAGTGAGGCTCAGTGACTTTATTTTTTAAGATGATTCATTCTTAATGGACTTTCTCTTTTTTTATGGTGTTCCATTCTTCTTTATTGAACCTTCTTTTCTATCTTTTTTGCACTTAATAGTATATTTTCCAACTGCATGCAAAAATAATTTTTCAACATTCATTTTGTAAGATTTTGACTAACAAATTTTTCTTCCTCACTCTTTTATCAATCCCATTTCCTGGACAGGAGCCAATATAGTATAGGTTACACATGTACAATCATGTTAAACATATTCCCACATTAATCATACTTTGAAAGAAGAATTAGAATAAAAGGGGAAAATGAGGGGGAGGAAATGAACACAATATACTTTGATTTGTATTTACATTCCATAATTCTTTCTCTGGATGTGGATAGTATTTTCCATCACAAGGCATTTGAATTGTCTTGAATGACTATACTTCTGAGAAGAGTTAAGTCTATCATAGTTGATGATCATATGGTATTGCTGTTATGCACTATGTTCTCTTGGTTCTACTTGCTTCACACAGCACTAATTCATGCAAGTCTTTCCAGGGTTTTCTGGAATCCACTTGTTCATCACTTCTTACAGAAAAAGAGTATTTATTCTATTACATGAATACACTACAGCTTGTTCAGCCATTCCCCAAATGATAGGCATTCTCTCAATTTCCAATTCTTTGCCACTATAAAAAGAACTGATAAATATTTTTGCACATATGGGTCCTTTTGCCTTTTTTTAATTATCTGTTTGGGATACTGCTGGATCAAAGGTTATGCATGGTTTTGTATCCCTGGACATAGCTCCAAATTGCTCTCCATGGTTGGATCCGTTCACACATCCACCAACAATACATTAGTGTTTCAATTTTCCCACTATATTCTCCAAAGTTTATAATTTTCCTTTTCTGTGATATTGGCAAATTTGTATGTGTGAAATAGTGCCACGTAATTGTTTTAATTTACATTTCTCTAATAAATAGTGATTTAGAAATTTTCTTCTGTTACTATAGAGAACTTTAATTTCTTCTTCTGAAAAGTGTCTGTTCATATCCTTTGACAGTTTATCAATTGGGGAATGATGGGCATTCTTGTAAATTTGACTCCACTCTTTTTGTATTTTAGAAGTGATCGTTTTATCAGAGACACTGTCTATAAAGAAATGGTTCCCAGCTCTTCTGCCTTCCTTCTAAACTTGGTTGCACTGGCTTTTTGCAAAAAGCTTTTTAATTTACTTTGATCAAAATTATCCATTTTGCATTTCAAAATGTTCTCTGTTTATGTTTTGGTCATAAAGTCTTCTTTTTCCAGAGAGTCAATAAGTAAACTTCTTTTTTTGCTCTCCTAATTTGCTTATGGTATCACCTTCTATGTTTAAATCATGTGCCCATTTTCAGCTTATCTGGGTATAGGGTGTAGGATGTTGGTATAAGCTGAAGTTCTGTCATACTATTTTCCAGTTTTCCAGGCTGTTTTTGTCTATTAGTGAGTTCACTGGAGTTTCTGGGTTTATCAAAGAGTAGGTCATTATAGTCCTTGACTACTGTCTTGTTTATTTAACCTGTTCCACAGATCTACCACTCCATTTCTTAGCCAGTACCAAGTAGTTGTGATGATTGCTCCTTTAAAATATTACTATAGATCTAGTATGGATAAGCCCTCTTCTTTTGCATTTTTCCTTCAATTCCCTTGATACTCTTGAACTTTTATTCTTATAGATGATTTTTTTTACTATGTTTTCCAGTTCTATAAAAAGATTTTTGGTACTTTGATTGTTATGGCCCTGAACAAATAAGTTAGGTAAAGCTGCCATTTTCATTATATTAGTTCAACTTACTCATGAATAATTGATCTTTTCCCAATTGTTTAGGTCTGATTTTATTTGTATGAAAAGTGTTTTGTAATTGAGTTCATGTGTTTCCTGGATTTGTCTTGGCAATTAGACTCTCAAATATTTTATATTGTCTATAGTCATTTTAAATGGAATTTCTCGTCCTATCTCTTACTATTGGGATTTGTTGGTAATATAAAGAAATACCAATTATTTATGTCGGTTTATTTTCTATCCTGCAACTTTGCTAAAGTTGCTAATTGTGCCAAGTAGTGTTTTACTTTATTCTCTAGGATTCTCTAAGTGTACCATCATATCATTTACACAGAGTGATAATTTTGTTTCCTCATTGTATAGTCTAATCCATCCAATTTCTTTTTCTTCTCTTATTACTAAAACTAACATTTCTAGTATGATACTGAATAATAATGGTGATAATGGCCATCCTTCCTTCATCAAAGGTTTTATTGGAAGTCTCCTAGCTTATCTTCATTAGAGAAAATGCTTGAAGATGATTTTAGATAGATCTTATCATTTTGAAGAAGATTCCATTTATTCCTATGTTCTCAAGTGATTTTAATAGGAATAAGTACAGTATTTTGTCAAAATATTTTCTGCATGTATTGAGGTAATCATATTATTTGTTAGTTTTGATAGTGATATGCTGATAGTTTTCCTAATATTGTACCACATCAGGATTTCTGGTATAAATATCATCTGGTCATGATATATTATTCTTGTCATAAATTGCTGTAATCTCTTTGGCAAAATTTTACTTAAAATTTGCATTGGTATTCATTTGGGAAACTAGCATATAATTTTATTTCTATGTTTTGATTCCTCCTGTTTCAGGTACCACCACCATATTTGTGTCATAAAAGGGATTTGGTAAAACTCCTTCACCTATTTTTCCAAATAATTTATATAGCATTGTAATTAATTGTCCTGTAAATGTCTGGTAGAATTCACTTGCAAATTTATCTGGTCCTGGAGATTTTTTCATAGGGAGTTCAAAGATGGCTTGTTCAATTTATTTTTTCTATAATTGGATTAAATATTTTGTTTCCTGTTCTGTGAATCTGGGCAATTTATATTTTTTTAAAAAAACATTCATCCACTTCATTTAAATTGTCAGATTTATTGGTATACAGTGGGGCAAAATAGCTCATAATTATTGCTTTGATTTCCTCTTCATTGGTGGTGAATTTACCCTGTTCATTTTTGATACTCATGGTTTTCTTCCATTCTTTTATAAAATAAACCAAAGGTTTATCTATTTTATTTTTTCATAAATCCAGATCTTACTTTTCTTTATCATTTCAATAGTTGTCTTACTTTCGAATTTGTTAATCTTTCCTTTGATTTTCAGAAATTATAATTTAATATTTAATCAAGAATTTTCAGTGTTATTTTTTCCAGATTTTTTAGTTACATGCCCAATTGATTGATCTCCTCTTTCTCTGTTTTATTCGTGTAAGTATTTAGAGACATACAATTTCCCTTAAGAACTACTTTGGCTGCATCCTATAAGTTTTAATATTTCATGAAATTATTGACTGTTTCTATGATTTCTTGCTTGACCCATTCTATTGTTAGGATTAGAGTATTTAGTCTCCACCTAATTTTTGGGCTAATTTTCCATGGCCCATCATGTTTATTGCATGATGATCTGAAAAGTATGTATTTAATATTTCTGCCTTTCTGCATCTGATTTGAGATTTTTATGGCCTACATGGGTGGGGAACCTGCGCCTTTGAGGTCACATGTGGATGTCTAGGTTTTGGGGGGCAGTCTTTTGATTGAGTCCAAGTTTTGTGGAACAAATCCTTTTATGAAGGGAATATATACTGTGAAGTTTAGATTCCATCCAAGGGTGGCACTTGAAGACCTAGAAGTCTACATGTTATCTCTGGGCTACAGGTTCTCCAATGTTGAACCTAATAATTGGTCTTTTTTGTGTGTGTCTGATGCCATGAACCAGCAAGAAAAAGGTATATTCCTTTGTATCTCCATTCTATTTTCTCCTGAGATCCATCACATCTAACTTTTCTAATATTCTATTCACCTTCTTAACTTCTTTCTTGTATATTTTGTAGTTGGATTTGCTTTGTTCTGAGGGGAGAAGATTGAAGGCCCCAGCTATTACAGTTTTGCTGTCTATTTCTCCCTGTAACTCACTTAAATTTTCCTTTGAGAATTTTGATGCTATATGTTTCATATTGGCATTACTTCGCTATTTACAGAACATTTTAGAAAGATGTAGTTTATTCCTTATCTTAATTAGTTATATTTTTGCTTTTGATTTGTCTGAGATAAGGATTGCTACTCTTTTTTTTTTTTTTTTTAGTTTAGCTGAATCATAACAGATTTTGCTCCAGGCTTTATCATTACTCAGTATATATCTCTCTTCTTCAGATGAGTATCTTGTAAAATAACATATTTTGGGATTCTAGTTTTTAATCCAGGTTACTATTTTGCTTTCATTTTATGGGAGAGTTCATCCCATTCACATTAACAATTATGATTACTAACTATATTTTCCTCCATCCTATTTTCCCTGTTATTCATTTCTCTTTATATTCATCCTGCTCCTCCCCACCTTTTTCCTTCTGATCATCATCTTCTTCAATCTGCCCTCCTTTCTATTAGCCCTCCCTTCTCTTCCCCTTTTTCCCTCCTACTTCTGCCCTCCTTTGTATTAACCCCACTGCCTTCATTTTCTTTTCCCCCTTCCACTTCCTTCTTTCATCTAGTGAAAGATAAATTTCTATACCCAAATGAATGTATATGCTATTCCCTCTTTGAGCCAAACAAAATGAGAGAAAGGTTCAAACAATGCTCCCTCCCTCCCTTCTTTCCCACTTCCTTAATAGATTTTTGCACCTCTTCACATGATGTAATTTACCCTATCCTGCTTCCCCCTTTCTTCTCCCAGGAAAAATATTTTTTCATCCCTTATTTTTTATATCATCATATCAAAGTCAATTTAAGTCCATACCCTCTGTCTATGTATACTTCTTCTAACTGCCCTAATAAAGATAAAGTTTTCAAGAGTTTTAAGTATTGTCTTCCTGTGTAGGAATGTTATCAGTTTAACCTTATTGAATAACAGGTTTTTTTTTTTTCTTACTTGCTTGTATTTTTGTGCTTCTCTTAAATCTTGTATTTGAAGATATGATTTTATGTTCAGTTCTAGTCTTTTCATCAAGAAACTTTGAAAGTCCCCCATTTCACTGAACGTCCATCTTTTTCCCTGAAAGGTTATGCTCAATTTTTTTCTGGGCAGTTGATTCCAGGTTGCAATCCAAGATATTTTGTCTTCTGAAATATCGTATTCCAATCCTTCTGAACCTATAATGTAGAAACTAAATCCTATGTAAGTATCTCCTTGATATTTGAGTTGTTTCTTTCTGACTACTTGCAGTATCTTCTCCTTGTCCTGATAATTCTGGAATTTGGCTGTTGTCTTCTAAGTTTACGTTTTGATCTCCTCCATCACCATGGTAGTTTTCTATGACCAGAACTCTGTTTTTGCTCATTTTTAAAAGTTGACCTCTGCTCCTCCAGCAGAGTTCCTGTGTTGGGGGGCAGTGAACCTGGTCATTGGCTTTCTGCATGGGAGCCTGAAGTGCTCTAAGCTTTCTCATTGTGCTTGGATGGCCTCAGTGCCTGTTGTGTTGGAGTTCTGGGGTTGATAGTTTCCTTGCTGCACTGGGCCTACAGGCCTCCTAGTGGGCCTTCCATATCACTAGCATGGTGAGCCAGGATCAAGGAGCTTCAGTTGCTGATCTGTGCTGTGTCTAAAAGTGTCTTGCTCTCTTGCCCAAACAAAGCCTATGTTGGGTTGCGCTTCCCTTTTTTCCAAGGGAGACAAACATTTCCTAAAGTCCTTCTAAATTATCTTAAGATGGAAAATTGCTTCACTCCATGTTTTTGTGGGTTATGTTGCTCTAGAATCCATTTAGAGACTTGATTTAATGTTATTTTTGAGGGAAAATGAGGAGAACTCAGAAAACTTCCTGGCTTCTTGTCACCATGTTGAATTTGTTTCCTTTAATAACTTATCCTTTCTGCTTTGTGCACATAATCAAGTGCTGGATCTATTCCTAGAAAACTTGACCAGATTTTGGATCCTTTTACCATGTAGTTGTTTCATTTCAGGCAAGTTATTAGTAGGAGGAGATCATGATTTACTTAACTGAAGTCAGGCACCAGAGATCTGGGAGTCCAGAGACTTTAAATTATCGTTATTTAGGAACTAAGCATCAGCAGGAGAATTTAAACTTGTAAACAAATCTTCCAGTTACAAGATTCAATATTTTATTTGCAAAGCCATGTTGCCTCTCAGCTCATAAGAGAAGCCAGGGGGAGCACATGACTTAAACAATTTTGAAAGGAAAGACACCAAAACATGCATACACATACATTCACCCATGCATGCACGCACACACACAGACACATAGATTTTGGTTTATATTATTAGAAACTATGGAAATATGAGATTAAATTGGATTATATGAAGCTAAAATCATATTGTGCTAAATATACAACACCAAAGAGGTTCCACAATATGGAAATCAAGAAAAGCAGACTTACTATGACTATTTCATTTTTATCTGTTAGTTTAGAAAATATTTCTAGATATATTTTCACTTGTCAATATATAAATATCTGCATTGCCTTCTGTCCTTTCATTGGATTACAAAGTAAAGATTGTGCAAAAGAATCAAACTTGGCCCTGATCTGTATAAATAGCATTATTTTTTTTCCAACTTAGAGATGGTATGTTTAATGGTGTTATTTATTCTGAGCGTATGAACAGAATCTCATAAGGTGAGGTCCTTCCTTACCTGCCTCACTTATCATTAGATCTACTGATGAGGTAAATCATAATAAATCTCTTATAAGACCTGAGAGGTGGAAGAATTGTGAATGCTGAGTGCTGTTATTTGTTGAACATAGAATTGGTTACATAGCAGAGGCAGTGTTGCATCCTCTTATTTCCATTTGGCTTATTGGACCATAGCTCCTCCTTACTTTGTAAAAAATAGCATAATAACACCCTAGCAGGAAGAACACATTAAAAAGTGACTGTAAAACTCTTCACAAGGATGAAAACTCAATGGAGAAAATTTCTATTTTATGCTATTTGAAGAAAACACGTGATTATAGTTAACCACTATGATGCCTCAGCAATTACTTTTCTGTAGCAAAAAGGAGAAATAACTTACCTTAAAAAAAACTTCCATTATTAATCATTTGTGTTTTTTCAAATCAAGGCAGAATGCACCTTCTACCTTGATAAATTGTTTGCAAATTATAGCAGGAAACTAGGGCAGTATGTATCTCTAGACAGCAGGGAATTTTCCTAGGGTGCTAGTAAATAGATTTAGGAAAGCAAAAAATTATAAATAGGAAGCTCCTGTGACATTCCAATATCATGTCCTAGGAAATGGCTAAAATAAGCTTAGTAGATCTACTTTTTTATAGCAATGCCTTCCCCATGTAGCTAACATGATTTCAGACTAACAGAGTGTGTCCGTGCCAAATCACTTTTCAGCTCTTAAGAAGAACCCACTGTAGCCAAACTGGGATGAAAAAACGTTTTTCTTGCTACAAATGGAAGAATGAGGGGAAAATCTCCAAAACTATATATAACTTGCTATCCTGGAAACCCCACCACATATCCCAAGAAAATCATATTCTCTCTCTCTCTCTCTCTCTCTCTCTCTCTCTCTCTCTCTCTCTCTCTCTCTCTCTCTCTCTCTCTCTCTCTCTCTCTCTCTCTCTGTCTCTCTCTCCTGCCTCCCTCCTTTCTTCCCTTATTCTCCAAAATTTCTTTGGAAAAATCTTAATTTCTACAGCTATCTATAACAGTGTCCCCCAAGTTTTATATAAGCTTTCAAGTTAACACATTATTTTATAAAAGATAGTCTTTATTTCAAGTTAAAGGAAGATGCAAAAGACTCACAGGAGCCAATTACCTGCTCTAGAAAGCACCTGAAGCACTCAAAGGATTTATGAGACCTCCTAAATAAATAATAAAATGCTGACAGCCATTCTCTAAAAGAACTGAAGTTGTAGTTGCCATTGGGGCCATCCATTGGCATTATAATGAATCCTTAGTCCTTATATAGCATCCTACATAGCGCTTTCCTCCAAAATGTAGTGTTGTCTGCAGTATAAACTGCTCTTTCAAAGTTAAATAATCCTGAGATTTCTGTATTCAAAATACACTTACCAGTCAGAACTAAAATAGCTGGGGACAAGGATGTGGTACTCTCTAAATATCTTTCCTTCCCCTTTTCTTGCTGCATCTTTGATTTCCAAATACTGGAGGGGGTCCTGTATAATAAAATCCATTCTTCCTCTAGAAGTCTGATTCCTCAACTCTCAAAATTGGGAGCTCTTTAACTTAGGGATTATAAAAAAGGAAATACTTGTGAAATAAACCCCCAAACATGCTCTGACCAAGAAATCTCTCTTCTCTGACTATCTGATGATTAAATTTTGAAACCACTTTGCCTAGGAAATTAAAACTCCTCTTTCCCTACACTGGAAATTGGGATTCAGGAACCATGGCCACAAACCACTTCTTCAGACCATGTTTTTCCATGTGCTTCTCTGGGATATTTATTATTTTCCTGGCTTCTGTCATCTTCTCAACTGAGAAAGCCCAAATTTTGGTCTCTTGATATTTATCTATGCAAAAATGATTTCTATACTCAGGCATATGAAACTCCAAAGAGTTTTTCTTCCAACACTAGTGTAATAAATCAAAGACAAACGTCCTTCTCCACCACCCAGAAGACAGATTCAATTGTCCGTCCTTCCAACAGAGAAAAGTCAGAGGGAAAATGGCCAAAACAAAAATGATTCTTTCATATGTTTGGACCAGAGTTCAACTTGAGTCTCAGAAAACCAATGATATTGAAAGGCTCCAGTCACTGAGAACCAATTGAGAGTTTTCTGCATCTTTCAGCAAAATATTGATCAATTTGTCCATACTCTTTAAGGAGAGAAATAAAGTATGAGCATCAAATTACTTGTGAAAACCTTCCTTGATCAACTTCCCATTATACAAGTTTTAGGATCTTATTGTACTATGAGAACAAGAGAAAATTATCTGGCATTCATTTTGTTGCACTTTGGGCCAGCATTCTACGGAAATTTTCGGGACCTTCTGTTAGATGCCCAGGCTTCCAAAAAGGGATGCCCAGTCCAAAATGGGATCCTCAATTCAACCTTGTTGGATTGTAGTTAAAATTTGTTTGTTGACATGAACTAATGATGTCAATGATTACTAGCTCATGCATTCATAGTCTCGAAAAAAGTAAAAGAAAAAGCAGAGTAAGAATAAAAAAAAAATCTCCAAACCTTAGTTTCTTCAGTTTCCTCTCACCAAGCCTTGATTTTGTGAATTTTTCTTTTTTAGGGAAGAATGTTTGGTAAACGAGATCTCTAATATTTATTGCTGACAAGGGCTTTTGGTGTCCTTGTGCTAGAATAAAATCAGCCGGTCAAAAAGCTTTTATTAAGTGTTCACTACGTGAATCTTTCTGTGTTAAGTTCTGGGAATACAAAGAAAGGCAAAAACACAGTCCTTACCCTCAAGGAGCTCAAATTCTAATGGGAGGATTAAACTTGGAAATAACTACATTCAAGATATAAACAATACAAAAGTAATCTCAAGGAAAAGTCACTTGATGTGAAGGGATAGAAAAGGGCCAGGGAAAGCAACATATTGAAGGGGAGATTTTAGCTAAATGTTGAAAGGATCTAGGGAAGCCAGAAGGCCAGAATGATCAGGAAATTCATTCTCTGCACAGGAAAACAGTCAATGAAGAAAGATCAAACGTAGAAGATAGAGTGCTGTGTGTGAAGAACAACAGTTAGACCAGGCTTTTTGGAGAGAAGTCAAATGTAAGAAGATTGGAAGGGTAGAAAAGGGTCAAGGATGTGAAGGGCTGTAAATACCAAATAGGATTTTACACTTGCTTCTAGAAGTAGTAGGATGTCACTGGAGGGGAGTGTGTGCGTGTGTGTGTGTGTGTGTGTGTGTGTGTGTGTGTGTGTGTGTGTGAGAGAGAGAGAGAGAAATGGAGAGACAGAGACAGAGAGAAATAGAGAATGCCTGTGTTGACCTATCTGGTCAAGCTTTTTTTTTTTTTTTTGAAGATTTCTTAATAGCATAGTAGATTATGAACTGGAGTGGGAGGGACTTGAACCAGAGAGACCAACAAGCAGGTTATTTCTATAATTAGTCAATTCCAGCTACCCTCTATGTGCCAGGTACTGTTTGAAGAGCCAAGGATACAAAGAAAGGCAATGATTCAGGAATAAAATGACAAGAACCTATATGAAAGTTGTAGCAAGTGTCATGTGAGAGACTGAAGGAAGAAATCAAGAGTGTGAACATATGGGGTAAGTTTACATGAGGATTCAAGGATGGCTAGCATTAAGGCTGGCTGCAAAGAAAGGAGTATACTGGAAAGCTGGATGTGTCCATTCATATGTTGATAACCAAATAAAATATTTGGAGCTGCAAGACATTCAGAAACCCAAGTCAAATCTTACCTTTGCTTATTTTAATTTCTCATGTTTTTGTAGGGGGAGCATAAAATGTAGAGGTTTCTGGAGTACTCTAGGGTATGTTGCTGGCTTAATCTGCAGATAAAGTGAAATAGGAGCTCTACTCCAGAGCAACTCAGCAAAGTGAGGGAGAAGCTGAGGAATCAGTTCATCTTCAAGTTCCTTCTTTTTTACTATTTTCTATTGTTGCCCCAAGGGACCAGAGTGAATAGAGTCTTCATATATTCATCTGGATACACACAAACACAAGCATACCCTGCATTCACATAAGATTATGCTTTGCAGCAAGGAAATTGGCTCATTGTCTGCACAATCCAGTTCATATTGGATACCAGTGAGCAATTATACATTAAAAATAATGGTGAGTTTATGAGAGTGAGTGTGTGGAGCAGGGGAATACATGTGTGTGTTTGCGTATGTGTATATGCATGCATGCATGCATGTATGTATGTATGTATATATATGTATATACATATATATGCATGTATATGTATATATGCACACGGAGAGAAATACTAGTACAAATGTCTAAATTGAAATGTCAGCTTATCTAGGCCTAAACAGCTTGTTTTTATGCAGAGGGAGATTCACTATTAAGCTTTTCTCGAAAACATGTTACATTTTGACACAGTAATTTCCTGCTGCTTTTTCATGTCTGACGTTGGCATGGTATTCTACTTGAAGCTGCATCATTACTGTTGCAGAACATGGGCTTATAATGGGTGATGGTGCTTTGAGGTGGAAGTGGTGAAAATGAAAGTTGAAAGTCATAACACTTCTTTATCCTTGTCTTTAGTCTCTGTAATAAGCATGTTCACTTTCTCCTCTTTTTTCTCTACTTGGAGATAAATATATATGATATTGAGGTTTTGGTGTCTGAGTTTTTATATTTGCAATGGAACATGGACAATAGACCTATGATTTCATAACTAGTGAATGGATTTGGAGTCAGGAAGTTCCAATTCTGTCTCAGACCCTTACAATCTGTATGACTCTAGACAAGTAACAACCTCTGAATACCTATATTTCCATATCTGTGAAATGGTTATAATAATAGTGTACACTTCCCAGGCTTGTTGCAAGGATAGACATCTTCACTTTCCCCCCTAAAATCTGATTGTTATGTAATCCTGTTTTTAAGAAAGAAGCCTAACTAAACGGGATTTCCAGTATGTATTCTTGACAACGTAAAGCACTTTACAAACCTGAAAGTGCTATATAAATACTAGCTACAAATATTGTAATAAGGAACTCCTAGATGAGAGAACTCATCAACATCTTCTCCAAGGATTTCAGTACTAGAGAACTGCCCAAGCTTTAGGCTCTCAGGTATCGAGTAGTTAAGTTTCTTGCTCAAGGTCACCCAAGAGTGTGCCAGAGACAAGTCTTGAACACAAACTGTCCTGGCTGGAGGGCAGATCTCTATTCACTCACTACATTATAACTGCCTCTCTGATCCTTATCATATTTCCAAGTTCATCTTCTCAGATTGGTAAAAAGAACTATTAAGTTCTAGATTTCAATTTGTCTTCTTAGATTTGTAATTGGAACCATTATGTTCTGGATTACAATTTGGAAGATTTGACTTCCCATGAAAATTAAGGGCTAATTCTTAACATTTATGTCTCAGTTGTAACTTGACTACAGAATGTTGGACACTATCTACATTGCAAAGATTCAGTGCATTCAGCTTTCATGTTCTCACATATAGTCCCTCATCTCAAGATTTACCCTTTACATGAAAGATGATTACAAAAGTGAGAATTTAGAGGAAGACTGCCAAAAAAACCATCAGTTTCTATGTCAAATCACTGTACAATGCAACATCAAGAAATGTTTCTATTGCTCTCTGGGGTCAATTCGTGATAATTTTTTAATACTGTTTAATTCCACAGAAGTATTTTCCTTCTCTTCTACCAGAGTTTCTGAGACAAAGGATGTAACTATTTAATACATGCATTTAAAAAGTGAGAATCTATACTACTAGAATGATCTAGTGTTGATTTTTTTAAAAAATTGAGTTCTATAGGCAACGTACAAAATTTCACCAGTTTTGGAAACTGTGCGTTTTTCTTGTTATTGCAAGAGAACTTCTATTCCCTTATCTTTAAACGTTTTGACTACCATTTTGATCAATAAATGAAGATTTTTCATTTTTGCCCAAAGGAAAGATAAAATCATCTTAAGTGTTTGAAGAACTGACCATACTTTTTTTTAGCACCTGATGTTTTATCTTTGACATGGAATGGTGTAATGGTAATTTAAATGGAAAATCTTTCATATTCATTAATAGGCTGATGTGAACTGCCTGGATCACATAGAAGCTTCAATCACATGGAGCCTGTGGTGGGAAAGTTTGCTGAATGGGTGGAACAGGAAGATGTGGAGCTAGAGCAGAGCTGAAAGGAAATTAGTGAGAGAGAGCAATCAGAACTGAAGGATGCAAGGAAGCCTACAGCTGGCTGTGAGTGTGAGAAGGGCAATTTGTTTAAGGGAAGCCTGTTTTTGATTTGTTTAAGGGACCTGGTTTGTGGGAAGCCTAGCAGGGGGGAGGCTGGGGGATGGTGTTGTCCTCTGCATTGTTATTGTGTATAGATTTTTGTTACTGTGATGGATCTGACTATCAGGTGTCTGAATAAATGTTTTGATTCTATGTTTCATGTAGAAAATGTGCTGTATTTCACAATTCAAAATTGTGCCTGCATATTCATGGCTTCCATAGATGCTGTGAATATCATATTTGTGCTACATATGGCAACGGGGATGGGATCACAAAATATCAGGCCTCTATTTGGAGATACAAAGGCAGAGAAGACAGAAGAATAAATGAATGTCCCAGGGTAGGAGGATTTGCCTTATTTCTTTCTGGCAAAGGAATGTGCTAAAGGGACAGGATTCTGTTAAAACTGGGAACCAAGGCTACAGAAGAAAGAACCCAGAGAATTACAAAGATGTTTTCAGGGAATACCAATAGAATCAGGGAAAGAAATGGCCAAGATATGTAGGAGTGGCTGGGCCTTGCTCTTAATGCAAGCTAAAAACTGACTCCTCGAATGGGATCTTTTGTGGCAGGGACAGCTCTACATCTAATATCAGCAGGAAGTAGCTATGGAAGAAGAGATTTCACTACTTATCCCAAGATTTTGGGCTCTTTCATTCAAGGAGGGAACGATAGAGTGGTTGTGCTCAATTCCCATCCTAAAATATTGCTTTATGTGTTTATTTCGTGTGATCCTGTTATATCGTTGAAAATTTCTGTTGACACCAGTTGACCCCAAAATTGTTTTGTATGCTTATTTTCTGTTGTTCCTCTTACAATTCTGTTGATACCAATCGCCCCACTGACCTATATAATGACAAAAGATCTTGGGGCCCCATGTAATGGTAATTTAAATGGAAAATCTTTCATAATACTTAATAGGCCCATGTGACCTGCCTAGGTCACATGGAAATCTGAGTCACATGAGTCTGAGTCACATGGAACCTGTGGTGGGAGAAGTTTGCTGAATGGGTAGAACAGGCAGAGGTGGAGCTAGAGCAGATCTGAGAGGAAATTGGTCAGAGTCTAGTCAGAACTAAGAAGGATGCAGGCAAGAAGGCAACTGGCTATGAGTGTGAGAAGGGCATTTTGGTCATTTTTTTTTTTTAATGGAACTGGTTGTGGGAAGCCTAGCAGGGGGAAGGCTTGGAGTTGGTATTGTTCTCTGCATTGTTATTGTGTATAGATTTTTGTTACTCTGATGGATTTGGCTTTCTGGTGCCTGAATAAATATTTTGGTTCTATGTGGAGAGTCTGTTGTATTTCACAATTCAGAATTGTACCAGGATATTCATGGTCACTGTAAAAGTACTGTGAATATCACATTGGTGCTGCAAATGGATACACGTATACACACATACACACCACACACACATGCACAAACACACACAAACGCATAAATGTGCTGCTTAAGGCAGCTTCCAGAAGTTATATAATCCCAAATATTACATACATATATGGTTCTCACTATTAAGAGAAATTTAAGTCTCTCCAAAGTGAATCAATTTCCAAAGCTTAAAGGCAATAAATATAGGATTAAGTGTTAAGAATACTTTTTTTTATCCCAATATTAATGATTTTATGTTACAGTGGATCAGTATCTAGAGAATGCATGCTGTATAGAATATTAATACTCTGAACTTATTGTCTCAGAAGGGCAATCAAGAACTAAATTATTCTCTAGGTCTCCAAAAAGATTCTTGACCTCTTCCCCATGCCTCATTTTTTATATTTCTATCTTCTATTATATTTTTACTTATTCCAAAGACAAGAAAATGAATTTGCATTTCCCAGGTCCTCCTATGTGACTGGATGGGCCAAAACTTGTGATAGTGTCTTAGAAGTTAGATAAATAGCTGACATGGATGTAGAACTTTAAGTTTTACAGAACAATTTACACAGATAATTTCATCTGATTTTTATAGCAATCTTGTGAAATACATACTGTCATTGTTTCCATTTTACAGGTGAGGAAACTGGGGGTAAGATTAGTTGAATGACTTACCGCTAAGAATCACAAAGGAAGTAAGTGTCTGAGGCAGAGTTTGACCTCAGAATTTTCTGACTGTAAATTCAATAGTTTAATTAGAATTCAAGGGTGCATGGCTTTAATGTTTGACAATTTCCTCTGGAAAAGTGCATATCATTCTTTAAATATAATTTGCATCATTAACATGCCGTCCATCACTATGTTAAGTCCAGTTTGCTGTTATTGCTTAGTCATGTCTGACTCTTCATGATGTTGTAGACCACACTGTCCATTGGTTTTTCTTGGAAAAGATACTGGAGTGATTTGCCATTTCCTTCTCTAGTAGCTTAAGGTAAACAGAGGTTAAGTGGCATGCCCTGGAACACACAGCTAGTGAATGTCTGAGGTCAGATTTCAACTCACATCTTCCTGACTCCATGACCAATGTTCCATCTATGGAGCTAATTATTTGCCCCATTAGTTCTTATAGATCCTCCCATTTCTTTAGTCTCATATTATTTGATTGTCCTTTCCTTTATATTTTAAAGTCTTTGTACTTATGCCTTGCAGAACTTGTTATTTCTGAATTAAATTGCTAAATTTAATTACTATGTATCTTCGATTTTGAAGCACTCATTTTAGAGTGGCAATTTGTGAATTATTATAAAATTTCCTTTTCTACATTCAGAAGTTCTGGACAATTCTATCATTTCCTTCACTGTGATATTAAGGTTCTTTTGTCCTGTCATGTTCTTTGGGAAGACCTGTGATCATTAGGTTATCTTTACCCATTCTGTCTTCAAGATTACTATATTTTGCTTGGATTTTTTTTGAATGTTTTTGATTTCTGCTTCTTTTTTTCTAGGTTGCCCATCACTTCTATGTATTTACTTTCCCAACACATTGTTCTTTCCTTTGTTATTTTGGTGAGAATTGTCATTGAAAATTCTAATGTGTTTCCTTTTTTTCTATTTTGCTCCTTAATTCTGCTGTGTAAGTCATAAATGCTGCTTTCATATTTTTTTTTTATTTCTTTTTTGAACCATTCAGTAATAAGAAGTTGTGGTTCCATGTTCTCCTGAAATTCTAAAGGGTCCCTTGTCTCATCAAATGTTGTATGATTTTCCTTTGTTTTCAAGTATTTGCTCATAGATGACTGAAGTAATTTATTAGACCTAGAGAATATATTTCCTTCTGTTGTTATTTTTTTCTGTTGATTTTCCTGATTATTTCCAAGGTCTTCGAGTTTTCTCTTTCCTGAAATATTTGGTAATTTCAGTCTCCTGCTCCCTTCCTTATCTTTCCTAGCACTCACTTTCTGACTTGTTCCACTATGATTGTGGTTTCCTTAGGGTCTGGATCTCAAATCATCTCAGCATTCTAGGTTTTTGACCTATCTGACTTTTGGTGATCAGAACTTGAGCAACTATTTTTTTCCCTTGGGCTTTGTGAAATTTTACAGAATCCCTGCACATATTCATACCTTGTCCTTGTATCCTGCCCTATACTCTCTGTTCTTTAGTTCTTTGCCTTGTATCACCAGCTCAGAGTTTTACAGTCCTGGTGCTATGAGGGAGTCTGTTCCAGTTCCAAGTTCTACTGATAGTATAGGGTTGCATACTCCAGCATTGGTTCTGCTGGTGTTAAAGATGTATTCACTTTGTTCTGGTTCTGTTAGCACTTCCGAGTTGTCTGTTCCAGTGTTGACAGTTCAGAGTTTTACAGCACTAATGCTACAGGGCTGTGGCATCCAATAGAATTTTGCTCATGAAGGACTGTAGGTGGCTATCCGTCACAGTCATTGCAAATCTCCATACACTAGAGTTGGGTTCTCCATGGCATTGGAAAGAAGGTGGGAAGACAAGGGCAAATAGGCATTTCTGTTGTAGGTCTGTGTAATGTCTTTGGGATTTCTAGAAATAGACTTAGTGCTGGTATCATGGGATGTGGGTAGGGTTTCTAAGTGAATTTGGGATCAGAAAGCATCAGTTCATGGGTTTGGTTTTGTTATTTTAATCTTCTTTTGACTTCTGAGTGTCATATCTCATGGAGTTCCCTGGAGTTTGCTTAACTTTGGTGCATAAATTCAGTTTTGGAGAGGTTTGAGGAGTCCTTGAGATCAGAGAAAAATTTGAGTCCTCCAGCTTGTCCAGCTTTTGAGGGGAAAGTGGGATGTAGGTTTTATGAAGTACAAAAATTGACTCAGGTTGGAATGGAAAAAAAAAAAACTACAGCAAATAGAAATTATATGGAAGCAGGTAGAAAATCAAGGAGTTTAAATTATTTTACAGAAAGCAGCAACAATTCAATTTGTGTGACATGCCATTTTGGGTAGTACCGGCTATTTGAGAGAGGTATTCTTTCTTTTTGTCACATTATGATAATTATTATTATGTTCTTACTGAAGACTTCTATAACAGAATTGTTCAGATGAGTATGCAGTTGGCTCATGCCCTCAATTTGTGCTGTCATTGATTTTTCAGGTTTCCAGATAGTGGCTGATTACTATACTATTTGAAGCAAATTGACCTTTCTTTGAAACAACATATCAAGAACTACCATTCAGGAAGTTATGGAGATAATAGTTACTTACCCACAGGAAAATGGGTGTGTACATTTTCTCTTCTCCAAGTTAAACGTTGCCTTTACCTATTCTTCCCACAAAGTAGCTTAAATTTCTCTCACTAACCTGAGCATTTTTCTTTGTTTTCACTCCAGTTTGCAAATGAGAATATAATTTAAATTTGGTCTGACCACTGCAGATTCCAAAGTAATTATTATTTCCTTAGAGATGGATATTAGGATCAAATTACCTTTATATGTAATCAACAGACATGGCTTGCTTATTTTGAGTCTGTGAACACCTAAATCTTTGTCTTGTCAGACGCATTGATGTCAATCCAATTCTCCTCAGTATGATACCTAAGCAAATGATGGACTGGATTTGGACAGGGAATGAGAAGAGAGAAGGGCGCCAGCCCCGGGGACTTGAGGTATTGACATGATCTCCTTGTGAGAAACTTTGAACTGGCATGATAGAAATAACATATGTACCCAGACCAATGTAACTGCAGACAATAAATGTTGCATCCACTATGATAGCAACATTGTGCACGGATTTTTTTTTTTTGTTGGATCCTAGCATCTGGTTAATATTAGCACCTTCAAAATCTAACAATAAGAGAGGATGTAACTATTCACATAGACTGGTGCTTCAGAAAGCTTGAACCACACATTGACATCTGTAATATGTAATGCCTCATCTTGATTCCAGAGAATTAATGAAGAAATGCACTTGTCTTCCCGAAATAGAAAGGCTATGGGCAAGAGTTGTTGCATATAGACAGAATACTGGTTTCTTTTACTTAATTTTTTTAAATAAATGAGTGGGTTCTATGGTTTGTTGGGTGGTTGGGCAGGTGGGGATCTATTTACTAGGGGGGCTGGTGCAAAAAAGTCTGCAAAGTACCAATAAAAATCTAAAAATAAGTTTCATAGTAAAAGGAAGAGAGAGGTAGAATTCTTTTTTTGATACTGTAGCATAACCAAGGGAAGATTTCTTTCTGGTTAGCTTTCTTAGGATTGGAATTATCTGTGCATATGTTTAGGTAGAAAGTGAAGAGAAAATGAAGAGGAAAAAATAAAGATATAATAAGAAGAAGGAAGGTGGATGATGCAAGGTCCCTGAAGATAAAGGAGGAAGTGTGGGAAAAGGGAAGATTTAAAGAGATGGATCTTCTGATAAATGAAGGAATGAGAAAAAAAACAAAATATGTAGACAGAAATTTGTTGAAGGGGATGTAAGGAAGGGAATGATTCTGAGTAGAGAAAATTTGGTTAATAGATGAGATTGTTTTTCATGTTAACAGACTCAAAATGTAATTGATGTGGAGTTGGTGAGATGGAATAGTTTTAAAATGGCATTTGCCTCTACAGACTGGGTTAACCATCTGTTTTGTATGGTGTTCATAGTGGAGAGCTGCTGCAAAGACTATCTGTAGCAGACGTCTCTGTTTTTCTCACATGTAGTGTAGATGAGAAATTTATTTTTACTATTCTTTTTTTCTTTCCAAGAATTCCAAATTATTTTGATTTTTTTCTTATATTTTTCTTAAAGGGTTATACTATATTTTTGTATTAATTCTAATGCTATCATATTCAGAACTGGATAAGACAGCAAAGATCATCTAGCCTAACTTGTTCCTACTTTACAGATGAGGAAATTGACAAAAAGATGTGATTTGAAAATGTCAAAGACATAATAAGTCTCAACTTAACCTCATATCTTCCAACTCCAATTCCTGTTACCTTAGCAATACACCACAATTGCTTTGTGAAGGGAGCATTGTGAAACTCAAAGGAGATAATAGTTGTAAAATACTTTGCAAATACTAAAGTGCTATATAAATGCCAGTTATTACCATAATTATTTGCTGACATTCATCAGGCACCCACACTGGGGATGACTTCATTCCCTGAGCCTTCTACAATACTCCGACTGCGCTCAAATAATTTTTATAGGGTAATACAGGAGTATGCAGGTACATATTGCTCTCCAGAATTTTTTTAAAAATGTACACACATACACAGCTAAGTTAATCTGTATTATTAGCATTTTCTTACACATAGAAAATCAATGAAACAATAAATCAAGCCTCAATTTGTAATGATTATTGATTTCTTTAAGCCAGTTAGAGTTGATTCCTACACATAACTGGTTACATGTCTCTTCTTTCATCTTTAACACCTATAGCTCTCTTTGAAATAACATTTTTAAAGACCTTTTTTCCTTTCTCATAGGGATGATGTATAATTTTGTAATAAGAATTTTATGTATGTATATATGTGTGTATACATATATATGTACACACATACATACATATAGAGACATACGCAAACAGGCATAAGAATATGTGTATATATAGATATATAGGTATAGATAGAGATAACAATCAGACAGATATAGATAATCTCTCATACTTCATTACTTCTATTACATTGCTAAATTCCTTCTCATTGGATTTTAACTACCTTTTCTCTAAGCTTTTTGAAATATGCTTTCTTCAAGTTTAAGGTATATGTTTAATTGTATCTGGTATCCTCTTTCCAAATCATCATAAAGAAATCTAAGTGTGATGTGACCATTTTTCTCCTCAGTATTGCTATCAAAACAATCAGTTTTTCTTTTCTTTTTGGCTAAATTAAATAAAACATTATTCTTTTTTTCTATCTTTTTTTTAGAAATGCAGTTATTAAACAAAGGCAAACATTTCATTTAGATGTTTTTGCATTTGGCAAAATAAAGCCATTACTATATGTCCCTTGATTGATCCTCAAACTCTACTCTGTTATTTTTGTGAGCTGCATTAGAAGGGCATTATTGTAGTCTGCCACTGTGCTAAGAGATCAGTATCCTACTCTAAGAAGAATCATTTTTCTGCTTTTGTTTCCTTTTAGTTATCCTAAAACACTCTACTATGCTTGATTCCAATATCTGTGTATTTCTATACAGTGGTTTGTATTCAAAGTTGGAAATGAGTCTGATTTAATCCTTTTATAATTCACATCATACATTTAAACTTTCTAGAATCATTGGTAAATAACATTTATTTCTTACTGAAGACTTCTATAACAGAATTGTTCAGATGAGTATGCAGTTGGCTCATGCCCTCAATTTGTGCCAAGATAATAGTGGTTTGAAATTACAATCAGCAACATTCACTAAAATCTCAACATTCATTAAGGCTAAAAACATGGTATATCTATTCATTCTGAACCTATTCATTGGTAAATAACATTTATTTGCCCTCTTTTTCAGTCATAATATTTATGAATGACTATACATGGTACTTTGGCCATCCATCACAAAGGTCAATTTTGACACTGAATAAACACAGGATTAGTAGATGAGCATTCCAACATTTTAACTACCTATGTAAGCACAGACAAATTGCGTTGGGATTGGAAATGCAGATTGGTTTGATTCACAGAGGGTCCTTATATGGCTAAGTTAGATGGTAAAACAGATACTGTCAAAGTTCTCTCTCACAGTCCTCCACAATGAATAAAAATTCACTCTATTCTGCTTTGCCCTCTGCTATTACATAGGTCTAACCTTTTTCAATAGCAGTATGTCAAAGTAAATACAATGTCAAAGAACATATTAAATAGTATATTGATTATTAAAATGAAAATGAAAGAAATTGTGTTTAGTTTTTAAAAGTTGAAGACGGCAAATTTGAAATATTGTAGGCTATGAACTATGTGGTAAATTAAAGATATTTCATTCTCACCATTTTGATTGATATTTTTATGTATTCTAGTCATCTAATATTTCATACTTCAAAAGAATAGGACTAGATAAGATTAGCTAGGCATTGTTTTATTTTTAATAATTTTCTATTTAATGTTTTGTCTCTACACTAAAAACATTCAGTGTATTGGTTTATAATATTAATGAGGTTATTTCTAACAGACAATAGGAAGGAGAAAATAGTGTTTTTTTTCTCTTTGATATTTAAGATAAGGGAGATAGTAATACTTCTTTGCGAAAAAATGATTATTTTCTTATTATATTAAGAACTAATTTTATTTATAGGACCTAATGATCTTCTTTTTGCTTGCTCAAAGCCTTGCTCAAAGTCAAGGACATATCTGAACTTGTCTCACAATTTACCCCATCCCAAACATCTTGGCAGGAGGGGAAATTTTTACTATAACCTCATCATTGTTCAGCTTGGTTAGAACTGGATGGAGAATAGATTCTTTTTGTATAGATTGTGGGTGGCAGAATAATCTGGAAGTGCTAATCAAAGTGACACACCTTAACCCTTATTAGAAAAAGCCCACTTCTCATTTTAATAGCCAGTTTCACATTAATTGTTAGCTAATCAGAGTTGACTTTCACCCTCAGAGACAGTCTCTTTTCCAAAAGTATTTAAAATTCAGAGACTTCCAGGCTATGTCTTTGGTTATGGGGAGAAACCACTGATCATCCATTTATTGGTTATTTGCTATTTTAATTACTAAATTGATTATTAATAACCAAGAAACTCTGTCTCTTGGACTTTTCACTAATCTCATCTTTATGCATATGATATTGAGAGAACATCATGCATTTTTCACTGATTGAACCCCAAGGAAACTGTAGGTGACTTATCCACATTAGGTTTTCTGCATGTGTTTCTTCTCATGCAAAGCCTGGGATATATGAAAACTCATGATTTAATAAGTCATTTATGAATATTTCTGGAAATGGGCCCAAATGAGGTTTCTACAAATTAAAACATTTGGCATAATTCCTTTGGCAAATGGGAAAAGGTCATTTAGGCATTTGGGCTTGCCAGATATTGACAGCTGCCCCATAAATGCTAATTGCTGTTTTAAAACCCTCCGATGCCTCTGTGGAAGGATGTTAACCTGCTTAACCTGATTCTCACATATGATTGTTTCTTCATTTTTTTCAAAGACTTGAACATGACCTCATGAGCTGCTAGAGAACTCTCCCAAATGATGGCTTGTCTGCATTGACATTGTTAAATGTGTTTGAGTTGCTGACAGGTGGTGTTGATTTAAAAAAAATAGCTTTGAAAATACTGTAACGTTACATCCATTGCCCTGTTGTCAGTAACTGAATTAATCCTTTGAAACTTAACACGAGTAAGAATATAGCCCAAGATGACAAAAGATTGAAATAGTGTTGAAGGTGCTATGAAAAGACAAACATACTAATATAGTGCTGATGAAAATCTCTAATGATTCTGGAAAACAATTTGAAATTATAAAAAGAAAGTAAATAAAGTGTCCACATGTCCTGATTCAGAAACATATTATATATGGACAAATATACACACACATAGATAACTATATACACTCTTTTTGTGGTTTCATCCCCATGATGCTTACTCTCTAGACATCTTCATATCCTAGCCACCAGTAAATTGGACTATATGCTTTGATCCTCTGGCTCTGATAGATGAGCTTATATTTATTCCTAATGTTTTTAGAGATGAAACATCAGCAAATATATACTAGAAAGGAAAAAAAAAATCTGTGCCTAATTTTTTTGTAGTTTAGATTGAAGTGTTTTCTGAGGGAAAAAATATTCTATATATTCAAGGCTAATTCTGACTATCAGAAAATTCATAGGGCTATATTTCCTTTGGCTAAATTCTGCATATGCATATGCTTCTAGGGAGTTGAATTCAGTGTCCTAGATTATAAAATATTTGAAAATATTCATAATTAAATCAGAGATTCATTTGTAGAAAGAAAAACATCTCTTCTAGCCTAAGAAAATATCTAAAAATATGAAAGGTTTTAAAATATATTAAAAAGAAATCACATATAATTTGTGATAAATCATGAGTAATTCTTAAAATAATTCATTCAAAGAAATGGAACACTAAGCCACGTGTGTGGAGGTGAATGAATATTCTCTGATTAATTCTATAATTTTTAATGTTTTTCACTTATTTCATCCCTTAATTTTATGGGTGTTTGCTCTATGATCTTTCCCTCCATTTTTATTTCCCTTCCACTTATTGATTTATTTTCAACATTCCCACTCCCTCAAAAAATGTTGAAAATTTAAATTTTATTTACAGAATTTTGCATAAGAGAGATTCCGTGTCTTATACTCATAATAAAGTATAACCCTCTTATTCTAGGAAGGCATAAATTCTAATGATTATATGAAGTTAAGCCTTGACTATGTTGGGTTTAATAGACATAGGGTCAAAAAAGAGTGAACTTGGAAATGATATATTAGGGAACACTGAAATGAAAATTATAATGAAAATTAAAATGAATACTAATTTTTTTATATCAAGCCTTTCCCTATATTGATGTCAAAAGATTCATTAATGGAAGTAACAAAAAAGGACAACTGAAAAACTAATTAGGAATACAAATAATGTGTATTGTGATGCTCACTAATTTGTGAGTGACACAAATGGCATTTACAAGGACACATGAAAGAAAAGGAAGAAATAGTATGGAATTCTAGAAGTACACTCAATCATTCCCCTGGTGTCCATAAGCAAACTAGAAGAATGCTAGGATTGCATTAGATAGACCCCCCCTAGAGAGCCAACAGACTGGAAAACAACTGCAGATAAGAGAAGGCATAGACTGATTGTAAATGTTATTAGGAAAAGGGGAACATAAGTCAGTCAATTCAGAGTTCCAATGAATGGTGATGATGATCAAAAGTGCCACATATATAATACTTTCAGATTTACTAAGTGCTATACATAGACCTTTTCTGAATATCACAATAAAAATCTTGAGAAGTAGGAACTTCATTTTATTTTAGGCATTTTATCGCCTAACAATTGTGCCATCATTTATTCCATCACAGTGGTATTCCATTGCATGTATCATTTGTTGAGCCATTCTCCAACTAATGGACATCAATGGTATTTTGTTTTCAATTCTTTGCTACAACCAAAAGCTTTTTAAAGATGGACAAATAGATAAATGCATTTATTAAACATATTATTCTAAGAAAGGAACTAATCACTGGAGACATAACTACAAGAAATTCAGACAAGACAATGCCTGTCTTCAAGAATCTTATGAGGAGAAAAAATTTAAAGTTATATTGTAAAATGGGGGCAGGAAAAAATAATGTGTGCAACATATAAGAAATGACTAAAAACTGATATGGAGAGCTCCGTATTGTCAAAATAAGGTAAATGCTCACATACCAGAGCCAGGAAATACAAGTTAGTGTTAGCAGACACAAAAAGATGAAGGCCAACATGGTAAGGAAACTAATGAAAGTTTGCATATTTGTCTATTAGATATCTTCTTTTCATCATTGACTTTATTGGGATACAGGCATAACAGTTTAATCTCTTCATCAGAACACGTAGAGAATTTAGTTACTTTTGTTTTATAAATTCAAAATGATTTCCAGAATGATTAGATAATTATAGCAGCACAACACCAGTGTGCTTGTCTTTCCACATCACCACCAATACAATTTCCATCTTTTGTCATCTCTGGTAATTTTTTTATCTTACTAGCATTGATTTTGTTCATAGTGATGACGTTCAATTTTAGTGGGAAAATATAATAAAACATGGGGTAAAATGGATAATTTTGATTTTATATTATTAAGTATTCTGCATCAATGAAACCAATGGAGCCAAAATAGAAGAAAAAACCCATAGACTAGACAAAATTTACCTCAAGATCACTTTGATAAACCTTTGATATCCTTGCTAGATAATCAACATAAATATATAGAAAGAAAGAGAACTCCTTTATATATAAGTGGTCAAAAGATACGAAAAGTTCTGAAAAAGAGAATTGCAAACTTTTCTCAGATGTACTTTTAGTTGTAGTGTTAATACACACACACACACACACACACACACACATACATGCTCACACAAAGCATTCTCTGCTCACTCAGTTTCTTAAGAACTGATCCCTTAGCACTAATAAAGATGTGTTCTCAGTCACTTGGTCTTACTTTTTATCTAATGCCATTGATATTCCTGTCTTTGTTACCTGTTGCATGTCAAGATACTAGTAGAGCTGAGAAGGCTTCAGCTAACCCCTCATGCTCACAGATGCTAACTAGGACCACTGTGAATGGGGAAGTTTTGGAACAGACTTGAGGGCAGTTTTATAACTTTTCCATCAGGTGAATTGATCTGGAATCTAGTTGTGGCCCCTTTAGTTGAGGAAGATTTAGATTTAATCATATCTATGACTTTGATAAACAACACTTGAAACCCCCAAAGAATGCCCTTGCTCATTGTTTGTTTAATCTTGTGCCCATTGAGTTTTACTTGCTTTTATATTATTCTGGACTGTATTTAGCAATCTTCAGAAACACTTTTCCCTGGGGATATATGAATGTACATTAAACTAAATGGATTATTTTTATAAATTGTCAAACTCTGAGTGATCTATTGTACCAGATGCAGGACTATGATGGGGACATTATCTTTAGTGCCATCTTTGCTTCTGTAAATGCTCTAGGTATGATCTAGTTTAATTAAATCTCTAGCCAAGATAATAGTGGTTTGAAATTACAATCAGCAACATTCACTAAAATCTCAACATTCATTAAGGCTAAAAACATGGTAAATCTATTCATTCTGAACCTATTCATTCCCCAGTAAGTTATTGCCTTGATATGTCAAAATATTTTATGATTTCATCAATGTAGATACTTGCTCCTCTGATTTAGAGCTCAACTCTTGCACAATTTGGTGGTTGATGTCATGACTTTCTTTGGATAAAATGTCTATAGACCCATATTAAAAGCTTATTCAGGTGGCAGAAATAAGCAGAACTTAAGTTTTGTTGTAAACTTTGAGAATTTAGGATCACCTCTATCCTATTGGATTTAAGGCTTTAATGGAGGAGGTGTTTAGTAATCAATCTTTCCAAGAGTATTCATTAAGCACTTGTGTGTCAGACACTGCTAAGTGCTGGGTATACAAATATCAAGAATAAAACATTGCCTACTTGAAAGGAGAGCCCTTTATAACCATTGAATAATATTTCTGGAGAAATCTGGGGAGATACTTTCAATACTACATTTACTAATACTAATATTGTTATAAAATTTCCAATTCATAAAATTATGTTAATTTTCTATTTCCTGATACCTCCATAGTTTAGAATGACAATAGTCTCCAAGGAAAACTGTCTGTGAGTAAGAAAACAATGTTGCTCTTCTACATGTTTCATACCTGGGGGGGAGGGAGGTTTTTTTTTTTGGTAGAGGTCATTTTCTAAAGATTAATTTCCTTAATTATAAGAAAATAAAAATAAACATTTTAGAACAGTTTTATTTCTACATCTTAACCCTGAAGTAAAAAATTAGCTCCTCATTTCATATGTTTTTATTCCTGGTTTGAAGAATATTTTTCAAGTATTGTACATTAATTGGAGCAGCTGGGTAGGATAGTGGATAAAGAACTGGCCCTGGATTCAGGAGAACCTCAGTTTAAATCTGGCCTCAGACACTTAACAGATGAATGACCCTGGACTAGTCAATTAACCCTGTTTGCTTTAGTGTCCTTAGCTGTAAAATGAACTGAAGAAGGAAATGACAAACCACTCCAGCATCTTTACCAAGAAAACTGCAGGTAGATTCAGAGAGAATCAGATAAGATTGAAATGACTCAATTGTAACTACAAAAATATATAAAATAATTCATTATGTACATACATTAATGCATATACTCATATGCATACACATTAATATACATTAATCACTTTAATCTTTTTAGATGCTCTATAAAATAATTAAGAAAAACATTTCATGTGACATTAGAAGTAGATATTACAGAATCAATTTTTGGATAACTAAAGTAATAAAGTTTTGCAAGGAAAAATAAATATAAGCACATTCAATGTAATTAGTGCCATCCAAGAAGGGAACAGAGTTGAAGGCAGCACGATCTGAATGCAGAATAAGAAAAAAGAATAAAGTAGCTGTATAATTGATGTATTATACATCAATGTATTTTGATATGCTTTTTCCAGATGGAACTGTTCCTTATAGGAACATGGGAGCTTAGGTTTATTTGTTTGTTTTTTAAAGTATGAAAAGCAAGTGGTTTGATACAGTTGAAAGAGCATGGAACTGAGAATTAAAAAACTTGGGATTGAATCCCACTATATACAGGCCTATAGATGATATGTGTGACCTTTATAAAGTCTCTTTACTTCTCTCAACCGGTGTTTATTAATATGTAAAACAAAGATAGTTTTAGATGAGTCTTGAACTTTTTGTACATCATAGACTTTGTGTCAGTCTAGTGAAGTCCATGAATCTCTTATCAGAATGTTTTTAATAAGGAATACATGATTACAAAGGTTACCCAAATACATCTATGAATTTAAAAATTTATAGACCTCAAGTTGAGAATCTCTAGTCTTTCAATTCCAAAGAACTCATGATAGAAAAATGCTATCCACCTCCAGAGAGAATTGATGAACTCCAAGTGTGAACTGAAGTATATTTTTCTACTATATTTTCCTTAAATTTTTTTTTTACAACACAGCTAATATAGAAATGTTTTGTATGATTTCACATGTATAATTGATACTTTGCTGCTTGCCTTCTCCATGAGTTGTGGGGAGCAGGAAGGAGAAAAGAAAAACATTCTTTCATTTTCATTTCATTCAGCATTTTAAAACACAGTAAAATAGTTACATTTTTTCCAAATAAAAAAATAATAAATATCTTGGTGATAGATTTAAAGTCTTGCATTTTATGATTCAGTAGATGAAGAAAAACACCTACCACTATCTATAATGAAGAAACTTAATTCATAGATTCCAATTCAAGTTTGGTACTTATACCACTCCGTAGGACATTGAGGGAATTCCCTGAACCCTTAGAGATATATAGTGACATTTCATTACCCACACATCCTTTTTTTCCCCTTTTCTGTAAAACTAAGTAAAAATTCAATATTCCATGGAAACCTCCAAATGAAGCCAGAGGTGCCCTGTTGCCCTACCCAATATTCTCATTGTCAACAATAGAGTATCTAATTAGATGCAGGTGAATGCTTCCTTACAGGATATAGACAGGATTGAACTTTGGCCTTTCTTTCCAGAGCAAGATGGGCATAAAGCTTTTCTGAGACTCATTTCAAGTAAATCACCATGTCATCAACATGTTCTTTTTTTGCTTTCCCTTTTTCTTCATCTCCATTTTGAACCTTGCTTAGTTATAACATCTAAATGGAAGGTGAAGGTGAAAGGTCTCTATATTTCTTAATACCCTAGAAACAATGGTCTGGAAAGCTATTTGATATTCAAGTAAGGTGTGATCCTGAATTCGTCAAATACTTCACAGAGCACACAGATTCCTATGGTACACAAATTCTCTATAGATCCAAGATTTGCTTCAAGTGCATTTAGTACTGAGCCACTGATTCTGGGAGTGCATAGGTTTGCATGATACTGTACTGTGTTTATTCCTAGAAGAACGTGACCTGTAATTAGGGATGTTTGGCAACCCTTTCTCAATTTTTGACTTATTAAAATCCTACTTAATCATCCTGGTAACAATGTTATTTCTTTGCTTATGTCTAGTGTTTCCCAGAAAAGGGAGGAAGGTAAAAATAGGAGTCAATGAACAAATGAATCAGGAATAAGGTAGACACACACACAGAAACGCACATGAACATGCATATGCATATGCGTGTATATGTATATGCATGCTACTATTTAAAAGGCAAACAATTCGGTATAGTTTATACATGTGGAGTCATGCAAAACACTTTCATAACAGTCATGCTGTGAAAGAGTAACTATACTTCCCTCTATCCTGGCCCACCCTCCATTTATTCTATTTTCTTCTTTGACCTGTCCCTCTACCAAAGTGTTTGCTTTGCATTGATCCTTCCTCCAATCTTCCATCCCTTTTGTTATTTCCTTCATTCTTATCCCTCTCCCCCACCCTGCTTTCATATAGGGTAAGATAAACTTCTATACCCAATTGGATATGTGTTATTCCCTCCTGAAGTCAAATTCAATGAAAGGAAGGTTCACTTATTCCCTCTCACCTTCCCCTCCTTCCCCTCCATTGTAAAAGCTTTTTCTTTCCTATTTTATGTGAGATGATTTACTACATTCTGCCTCACCCTTTCTCTTTCTCTTGGTATATGTCTGAACACTTAATTTCTTTTTTTAGTTATCCCTTCATATTCAGATCAACCTCTGTGCGCTCTCTCTCTCTCTCTCTCTCTCTCTCTCTCTCTCTCTCTCTCTCTCATTACAAATATCATTTTTTGGCGGAGCCAAGATGGCGGAGTGAAAGCAACGACTCACCTAAGCTCCTGGAAAAACTCCTTTGGATATTTCTGGGGGGAGAGTCTGACCAGACTTTGGAGGTGTAGAATCCAGTGGGAGACGGACTTTGACAGATTCGGAGCCCAGGCTGGACTGGAAGGTCCACGGGAGGGATCTGTTCCGCGGGGGTAAGAGCCCGGCGCACAGCGCAGCGCGGTCAGCGCGGCAGGGCGGAGGCGACCCGAGGGGCCCGAGAGTGGCGGGCGAGACCAGCGGAGCAGGAGATAAGCCAGGCCGAGCCAACGATATCAGCGCAACAGCCTTTGAAATCTTCAGCCTAAAGACGGGACTTCAGTGGGTCACTACTTGAACATCCAGAAGCTGGGATGCCGGAGTGATCAGTAAGTGCTCTCCCCTCCCCCCCGATGACCGTGAGGGAACCATAAAATTCTTCCCCAGATTGATCCTGGATCAGTGGGAGCAGCAGAAAGGGGCGAGTGGTCTCGTAACACCAGAGGCTGGAGAGGTGGCAAAGGGGGATTCTTCCTACCGTGGTGGAGGCTATCTGGAGGGACAGACGACCCAGGGCAGAGAAAAATTCGCACTGAGACCCAGGCAAACCTCAGAGCCAGGAGACGAGCCCCAGGAGGGGCGGAACACGCATTAGCCTCTAGGCGTGCCCCAGCCCTCCAGGGGAAAAGGGAAGACAATAGGGAAGCTGGGATCACCATCCCCCTGGACCTTGCCTTTGCCTCAGGCCAGCTGAGGAGATATCCTGAGACCAGACCACCCCTCCCACACACCTATCAAGCTAAACCCAGGGCTGATCTGGGAAACAACAACAACAAAAAAAAGCCTGCTTTTAGCCTAGACAAACATCAACTCAACTTAAAAGATCTGTATCTTCTGACTGAAAGAACCAAAAGCTACAACACTCAGCCAACATCATGAATCGGAAAAAGCAGACGAAAAGTGAAAAAACCATAGAATCTTTCTATGGGGATAAGGACCAAAACACAAACACCAAAGAGGTCAGAGCTGAGACTGTACTTCCATCTGAAACCTCAGATGAGACTATGAATTTCTCGCAAGCACAACTAGATTACCTGGAACGTCTGAAGAAGGATATAAAAGAAAAACTGGCCAATGATTTTAAAACCATAAAAAAAGAATTCACTGATGAGAACATCAATCTGAAAAAGAAAATTGAAGAAATGGAAAAGGAAGTTCAAAAATTAACTGGAGAGAATAATTCCCTAAAAGGAAGAGTTAATCAAACGGAAAAGGAAACTCAAAACCTAATAGGGAAAATTGATCAGATGGAAAAGGAAACCCAAAACCTAACTGGGAAAATTGGTCGAATGGAAAAAGAAGTACAAAAATTAAATGGAGAAAATAGCTCCTTAAAGGGAAAAATTGGCCAGATGGAAAAGGAGATGCGAAAGCTAACTGAAGAAAACAATACGATCAAGATTAGAATTGGGCAAGTAGAAACTAATGACTCAATGAGGCAACAAGAGTCAGTCAAACAAAATCTAAAGAATGAAAAGATGGAAGAAAATCTAAAATATTTAATTGGAAAAACAACTGACCTGGAAAATAGATCCAGGAGAGAAAATCTAAGAATTATTGGCCTGCCAGAAACCCATGATGAAGAAAAGAGTCTGGACAATATCTTCCAGGAAATCATCAAGGAAAACTGCCCAGAAGTACTAGACTCAGAGGGCAAAATAGTCATCGAAAGAATCCACCGTTCCCCACCGGAAAGGGATCCCAAACTCAAAACCCCAAGAAATATAGTTGCCAAATTCCAGAGCTATCAAGTGAAGGAGAAAATACTACAAGCAGCCAGAAAGAAACAATTTAAATATCAAGGTCACACAGTCAGGATCACACAGGACCTTGCAGCTTCTACATTAAAAGATCGAAAGAATTGGAACCCAATATTCCGTAAGGCAAAGGAGTTGGGACTCCAACCGAGGATCAACTACCCAGCAAAGTTCAGCATAACATTTCAGGCAAGGAGAAAGTCATTCAACGAAATAAGGGATTTCCAGAGCTTCCTGACCAAAACACCAGAACTCAATAGACAATTTGATCTTCAAATGCAGATCTCCAGAGAATCACAAAAAGGTAAACAGAGGGGAAAAAACAAAAACAAAAACTTGCAACTCAATTAGGGCAATCTGTTTACCTCCCTGTAAGGGAAGATGCTACCTGTTAATCTTGAGAACTGTGCAGCTATTATGATAAAAGGGATATATGTAGAGGGAATGGGCATAAAGTAAATGATGTCATGGCAAAAATATGATTTAAGTATGAGAAGGGAATGTAATAGGAGGTGTGGAAAGGGGGAAGCAGAAAATGGCAAATTATATCACAGGAAGAAGTACAAAACCATAGTAGAGGGAAGGAGGGGAGGGAGATGAGCATTGTTTGAGAGGTACTCTCATCTGATTTGTTCAAAGGAGGGAACAATAACCTTAAGCAGATAATCCTAACTAGCTCTATAGGTAGTAGGAGGGGAAGGGGGAAGAAAGGGGAGGGTGGCTAAAAGGGAGGAAAGAAGCAATAAGAGTAAAGGGGACTAAAAGGGAGGGGGGCTAAAAGAAGGAGGGGAAGGCTGCAGGAGGAGGGGGAGAAAAGTGAATACTATTGAGGAGGGGAAGGGAGACGGGAGAGTTAAAAGCACAAATGGTGGGAAAGAGGGTGGAGGGAAATACACAGATTGTAATCATAACTGTGAATGTGAATGGGATGAACTCTCCCATAAAACGGAGACGGATAGCAGAATGGATTAAAAGCCATAATCCAACAATATGCTGCTTACAAGAAACACATTTGAAACGGGGGGATACACATAGGATAAAGGTCAAAGGATGGAGCAGAATATATTGTGCTTCAGCTCATGTAAGAAAGGCAGGAGTAGCAATCCTAATCTCAGACAAAGCAAAAGCAGAAATAGATCTAATCAAAAGGGATAAGGATGGAAACTATATCCTACTAAAAGGCACCATAGACAATGAAGCAATATCATTACTAAACATGTATGCTCCAAGTGGTATAGCATCCAGATTCTTAGAGGAGAGGTTGGGGGAGTTGAAGGAAGAAATTGATAGCAAAACTATACTAGTGGGGGACCTCAACCTCCCCCTCTCTGAACTAGATAAATCCAACCTTAAAATAAACAAGAAAGAGGTTAAGGAGGTAAATAAAACTCTGGATAAGGTAGATATGATAGATCTTTGGAGAAAATTAAATGGGAATAGAAAGGAATATACCTTTTTCTCAGCGGTACATGGAACATTTACAAAAATTGACCATGTACTAGGACATAAAAATCTCACAATCCAGTGCAGAAAGGTAGAGATAATCAATGCATCCTTTTCAGATCATAATGCATTAAAAATTACATGTAATAAAAGGCCATGGAAAGAGAAACCAAAAATCAATTGGAAACTAAATAATCTAATTCTAAAGAAGGATTGGGTTAAAGAAGAAATCATAGAAACAATCAACAACTTCATTCAAGAGAATGACAATAGTGAGACAACGTACCAAAACTTATGGGACACTACAAATGCAGTTATTAGGGGAAGTTTTATATCTCTGAATGCTTACATAAATAAAATAGAGAAAGAGGAGATCAATGACTTAGGCTTGCAGTTGAAAAAGCTAGAAAAAGAACAAATTGAAAATCCCCAAGTAAATACTAAATTAGAAATACTGAAAACCAAAGGAGAGATTCATAAAATTGAAATAAAGAAAACTATTGAATTAATAAATAAAACCAATAGTTGGTTTTATGAAAAAACTAATAAAATTGATAAACCTTTGGTTAATCTGATCAAAAAAAAGAAAGAAGAAAACCAAATTACTAACATTAAAAATGAAAGGGGTGAACTCACCTCCAATGAGGAGGAAATTAAAACAATAATTAGAAACTACTTTGCCCAACTTTATGCCCACAAATTCGATAATCTAAACGAGATGGATGAATATTTCAAAAAATACAAATTGCCCAGATTAACAGAAGAGGAAGTTGAATACTTAAACAACCCCATCTCAGAAAAAGAAATTGAACAAGCCATCAATGAACTCCCTAGGAAAAAATCTCCAGGGCCAGATGGATTCACAAGTGAATTCTATCAAACATTTAAAGAACAGTTAATTCCAATACTACATACACTATTCTTGAAAATTGGGGAAGAAGGAGTCCTCCCAAATTCTTTCTATGATACAAATATGGTTTTGATACCCAAACCAGGAAGAGACAAAACAGAGAAAGAAAATTATAGACCAATTTCCCTAATGAATATAGATGCAAAAATTTTAAATAAGATTTTAGCAAAACGAATACAGCATCTAATCACGAGATTAATACATTGTGATCAGGTAGGATTCATACCAGGACTACAGGGCTGGTTCAATATTAGGAAAACTATTAGCATTATCGACCACATCAACAACAAAGCTAACAAAAACCACATGATTATCTCAATGGATGCAGAAAAAGCTTTTGACAAAATACAACATCCATTCCTACTAAAAACATTGGAGAACGTAGGAATAAAGGGAACTTTCCATAAAATAATAAGCAGTATCTATCTAAAACCTTCAGCAAGCATTATATGCAATGGGGATAAGCTAGATGCATTCCCAATAAGATCAGGGGTGAAACAAGGTTGTCCATTATCACCACTATTATTCAATATGGTACTAGAAATGTTAGCAGTAGCAATTAGACAAGATAAAGATATTCAAGGAATTAGAATAGCCAAAGAAGAAACTAAGTTATCACTCTTTGCAGATGATATGATGATTTACCTAGAGAATCCCAGAGATTCAAGTAAAAAATTACTTGAATTAATAAACAACTTTGGCAAAGTTGCAGGGTACAAAATAAACCCACACAAATCCTCTGCATTCCTATATATTAGCAACAAAGTTCAACAGCAAGAGATAGAAAGAGAAATCCCATTTAAAGTTAGGGTAGACAGTATAAAATACTTAGGAGTCTACCTGCCAAAACAAACCCAGGGACTGTATGAACACAATTACAAGACACTTTTTGCACAAATAAAGTCAGATTTAAGTAAGTGGAAAAACATTAGTTGCTCATGGGTAGGCCGTGCTAATATAATAAAAATGACAATTCTACCCAAATTAATACACTTATTTAGTGCCATACCAATTAAACTATCAGACAATTACTTTCTAGAGCTGGATAAAATAATATCAAAATTCATTTGGAAAAACAAAAGGTCCAGAATATCAAAGGGACTAATGAAAAGAAATGCTTGGGAAGGTGGCCTAGCGCTACCAGACCTTAAACTGTACTATAAAGCAGCAATTATCAAAACCACTTGGTATTGGCTAAGAAACAGAGAGGTAGACAAGTGGAATAGACTTGGCACTCAAGATGCAGTAGGCAAGGAATATAGCAACCTTCTGTTTGATAAACCCAAGGACCCCAGCTTCTGGGATAAGAACTCATTGTTTGACAAAAATTGCTGGGAAAACTGGATAACAGTGTGGCAGAAATTAGGCATAGACCCATACCTGACACCGTACACAAGAATAAAGTCCAAATGGGTACATGATTTAGGTATAAAGATTGATACCATGAATAAACTGGAGAAGCAAGGAATAGTGTATTTATCAGATCTATGGAGAAGGGAAGAATTCTTTACTAAAGAAGAGATAGAATGCATTATGAAATGCAAAATGGATAACTTTGAGTACATTAAACTGAGAAGTTTTTGCACAACCAAACCCAATGCAACCAAAATCCGGAGGGATGTAGTAAATTGGGAAAAAATTTTTACAGCTAAGCTCGGGGATAAAGGCCTCATTTCTAGAATATATAGAGAACTGACCCAAATGTATAATCATACAAGTCATTCCCCAATTGATAAATGGTCAAAGGATATGAACAGGCAATTTTCAGAGGAAGAAATTAAAGCTATCTATAATCATATGAAAAAATGCTCTAAATCACTATTGGTTAGAGAGATGCAAATCAAAACAACTCTGAGGTACCACATCACACCTATAAGATTGGCAAACATGACAGAACAAGAAAATGATAAATGCTGGAGAGGATGTGGGAGAGTTGGAACACTAATTCATTGTTGGTGGAGCTGTGAGCGCATCCAACCATTCTGGAGAGCAATTTGGAACTATGCCCAAAGGGCTACAAAAATGTGCATACCCTTTGACCCAGCAATATCGCTACTAGGACTATATCCCCAAGAGATCATAAAAATGGGAAAGGGTCCCACATGTACAAAAATATTTATAGCAGCACTCTATGTAGTTGCCAAAAACTGGAAGTCAAGGGGATGTCCATCAATTGGGGAATGGCTGAATAAATTATGGTATATGAATGTAATGGAGTACTATTGTGCCATAAGAAATGATGAACAAGAAGACTTCAGAGAGGCCTGGAAGGACTTATATGACCTGATGCTGAGTGAAAGGAGCAGAACCAGGAGAACTTTATGCACAGCAACAACCACAGTGTGTGAGAGTTTTTACTGGTAGACTTAGACTTTTGTAATAACACAAGAACTTCTGAAAAAAAAAAAAAATCCCAATGGTGGACCTCAAGGCAAAAAGCCTTCCACACTCAGAGAGAGAAATATGGAAGTCACTCACATAATGTAGCAGATCATGTTTGTGTATGTGTATCTGTTTGTGTATCATGTTCTGATTTGTTATACGGATTCTTTCATTTATCTTAGTCTGACTACATAGCATGACGATAGTGAAAATATACTCAATAGGAAAGTATATGTAGAATCTATACAGAATTGTATGCAGTCGTGGGGAGGGAGGGAGGTAGTGGGGGGTGGGTGGGGAGGGATAAAATCGCAATTGTATGGCAGTGATTGTTAAACATTAAAAAAATAAAAAAATTAATAAAAAAAAATAAAAAAAAAAAATAAAAAAAAACAAATATCATTTTTCCATGTAGGAATGTAAACAGTTCAACTTCAATAAGTCCCTTATGAGTTTTTCTTTCCTGTTTACCTTTTCATGCTTCTCTTGATTCTTGTGTTTGAAATTCAAATTTTCTATTCAGCTCTGATCTTTTCAACAAGAATGTTTGGAAGTCCTCTATTTCACTGAAGTTCAATTTTGCCCTGAATTATTATATTTACTTTTTTATGAGGAGGTGATTCTTGATTTTAATCCTATCTCCTTTGATCTCTGGAATATTATATTCCAATCCCTTTGATCCCTTAGTATAGAAGCTGCCATGTCTTGTGTTATCCTGATTGTGTTTCCACAATACTTGAATTATTTCTCTCTGGCTGTTTGTGATTCATCTCTTTGACCTGGGAATTCTGAAATTTGGTTACAATATTCCTAGGAGCTTTCTTTTGGGGATCTCTTTCAAGAGGTGATCAGGGAATTTTTTCCATTTCTATTTTATGTTCTAATTCTAGAAAATCAGGGCAATTTTCCTTGATAATTTGTTGAAAGATAATGTCTACGCTTTTTTGATCATGGCATTCAGGTAGTCCAACAATTTCAAAATTATATCTCCTGAAACCATTTTCCAGGTTAGTTGCTCTTCCAATGAGATATTGATATTGTTTTCTATTTTTTTATTTTGTTTTGTTTCATTTTATAATTTTTAGATTTCTAGCAAAGTCATTAGCTTCCATTTCCTCCATTCTAATTTTGAAGAAATGATTTATTCAGTGAGCTTTTGAACCTCCTTTTCCATTTGGTCTATTGTGCTTTTTAAGGCATTCTTCTTCTCATCGGCTTTTTGGTCCTCTTTTGCCATTTGGGTTGGTCTAATTTTAAACGTTGTTTTCTTTAGCATGATTTTCTTGCATCGCTCTCATTTCCATTCCCAATTTTTCCTCTACTTCTCTTATATGATTTTTAAAGTCTTTTATGAGCTCTTCCATGGCCTGCAACCAATTCATATTTTTTCTTGGGTGCTTTGGATCCAGGAGCTTTAGCTTTATTGTCTTCTTCTGGTTGTATGTTTTTATCTTCCATTGCAATGGGAGTTAAAAATCTTTGCTGTCCATTGATAGGCTGTAGATGGGACAATTGAGGGAAGCTTGATTAAAGGAGGCTTATTTTGTCTGAAGGCCCAGACCTTTTACTTATCGCTAATGAGGCACTGGGTTATGCGGAGTCTTGCCCTCCCGCTCTGAAAAGAGTATATGTACTCTAAGGTAGGGTTAGCTTTGGGGTTTAGTTTTTGGAAGAAATTTTCTGAGTCAGATGAGACACTGGACAGCCATTTTGAGAAGCCCCCAGCATTGAACTCAGATATTGGTGCCTATCTCTCTGGTAATGATGCATGCATTGTGTATGGTCAGACAGTTGGAAACCCTGTCTGTTGATCTTTCTGTTTGCAATTTCTGTTTGCATTTTCTCTGAAGTTCAGGGTACTGACCTTTTTCACCCTGAACCAATAAATGATGTATGTGCTTGATTAACACAGATTGTTGAGCTCACAAAAGTTGCTTTCCTTTTATAAAAACCGATCTAAAAACCTGTACAGTAGGCCCTCCTGTGTATGCCAGGGTACTTGCTGTTACATCTGTTTACTCATTTTCCCAGCCAAGTACTTGACTTTTGAGGTCTTTGTTAAGTGGAGGGCTCCAGAAGCAGACTCTGTTTTAGCACTGGCTGCCACTGCCCTGGGCCTAGGGTTGGGGCTGGGGCAAGACCTGAGACTGGGGCTGGGGCTGGACCAACTCCCCTCTTAGCCAGGTGAGAGACCATTCCCATTGATCTTCAAAGTTGTCTTTGGTGTTTGTGGGTTGAGAAGACTGAAAACCCCAACTGCTGCCAACAATTCAGTCCCCTAAGGCCTGCTCCAGCTTTGTCTGTGTTGACATGGCCCATGCTAAACTACTCTCCTCCACCAGCCCAGTGTAAAAGATCCTTCCTGTCAACCTTCCAGATTGTCTTGTGCTGTCAATTTGCTCCAGTCTATTATGTTGTGGTTTTTACTGCTATAGAATTTGTTTAGAGTAATTTTTTACAGGTTTTTTAAGCTTCTACTCTGCTATTTTGGCTCCATCCCCTATTTTTTTTTTTTTTACTATCCACTTGTTCAGTGTATGATTAACAATTCTGCCTATCTGCACCCTGCCCTCCTCCCAGTCACCTGCTGCCATGTCAGATATTATCCATTTCTCATAATCACATTTTCTTTCCCAAAAGAGCAGAAATAGGAAATTTTGCATGTAATATGAACTGGAGGGAAACTACAAATAAGAAAAGAAGACTGATTGAAAAGCTGTGCCTTAACTAAAAGTGCTTGAAAAGAGACACATAACAGGTTGTTAGGACCACAGTGAAATTCTACTGCTCTAAAGCAAACACATTTACTGATTGTAAAGATAGCTTCAGGACGTTGGTTCCTGGTGACTAATTTACATACAACTCTTTTAAGAACTTTGGAGTTTTGACTTGGAAATTCTGAATCAAAGAACAGTTGGGGATTATACGATTACTGTACATTAAGTACTGGTATCATATCTGATGGAAATATAGATTCAGTGTTTCACCAGCTAAAATAAAAGTATATCATTACACAGGAGAAGATCCTTATTTGAGGCATGAGAAGCCAGTTGAGAAGTCAACTGAGAAGACAGAGAGAAGTCAACAAGAGAAGGTGACAAGAAAAACGGTAGAATACAGAAGACAGAAGTTGTAAGAGCTGAAATGCTAGACAATATTTGAGAGAAAACAACAGATACCATTACAGCCAAGACATTGACTTGAGGAGAGTACAGCTGAGAACAACCAACTAGAGATGGTCAGGCTCTGAAGGCGATGCAGAGAGCTTATCTAAATGAATGAAATCTTTGATCCTGGGAATGCAATGTAGAAAGCAATATCCTATGCTGTAAGAAAAATGGAAAAGTCACTTTGTCCTATTGAATTAGCCATAGTTGAAGAAAGGGAAAACCCCTTGGAGACATGCCTGTGTTACCTTTATTGCCCTGTATGTTTCAAAAAGGAAAAAGTCCTTAAAACCAACAGAAAGTTGACTTGAATAGATGTGGAAACCTCAAATTTAACTTAAATTTTTCACTGAAAGTTTTGTATTGTCTTGGTGTTTATTCAAAATTGTAGACCTGGGAAATTAAAGATTCCACGCTTAAGGATAAATGAACCTAACACTGCTTCAGTGACCTGAAAGTAACAAAGGCACAGTTTCACTTACAGGTATAGAGAGACACCAGGAGAATAGCTGTTGTGTGCTATGTAGCTGTTCTCCAAAAAGACCAACATCAAGAATGATCAAAGGTCTATAAAACATTGTATACTCTTTGAGCAATACCACTATTATTTCTGTATCCCAAGGAGGTCAAAGCAAAAGGATCTATTTGTACAAAAACAATTTATAGCAGCTCTTTCTGTGGTGGCAAAGAACTGAAAATTGAAGGAATGTCCATCAATTGGGGAATGCACGAACAAGTTGTGGTATATATTTGTGATGGAAGATTACTGTTCTAATATAAATGATGAGCAGGATGGTTTCAGAAAAAAAAGCACTAGGAAGATGTATATGAACTGATTAAAATGAAAACTGCAGAACTAGAAGAATCTGTATGCAGGCAGTAACAGCAAACCTGTAATAATAATCAAATATGAGAGACCGTGCTTGCTTTTTTGATGGGTGGGGAAGGGACTAGATGGAGGGAGAAAATTTGAAATTCAAAACTGAAAATAAATAAATGAAAGAATGAAAATATAATTTTTCAAAAAAAAATTATCCTAAGAGCCTGCAGCTCTCTATTATGACTAGCCTGTCTTCCTGGAAGACTATGGCTCATTAACCTATTTCAAAGGGCAATAAGGAGGGAAATTAGAGAGGCCACTGTCTCTAGCAGGGGGTAAGTGGGGAAATTACAGTTTTTTCTCTACCTATCTTCTTCAAAGAAGAACACTGTTGGTTTGAGTTGTGCCTAGTTTTCTTTTCAGTCTGTAGTAATTTAAATATTACCATGCTTTTGAAGAACTCTATAAATATGCCAGTAAAATCCCATGCATCTTTATGCCATGCATCTGGAAGAGCCCTCTATGCTCATTTATAGTCCCCCCCCACCCCAGCTTCTCTGTCTCTGGTTAAGCAGAAGTAGCAGAAATTGTGTTGATATTTCAGAACACCCACCCAAGGTGTCACTGTCTTGTCCTCTTTTTCACTCTACCATGTTTTAGAGGAGCTCACTTCTCAGTCTTCAGTGAAACTTGAAGCTGCTTCATGTAAAGGCTGTGTCATCAATGCTGAAGACTTCTGAAGAGGATGATTGGGTTACAGGTTGGAGGCATCCTTCCTTGTTCATTGCAACAACAACATTCATTGAGCCCTTGATCACCCTACGACATATCTGCACACTTCTCAATTCTCACAAGATTTCCACTCTTTTCTCTTGGGACCAGAGAAAAGAAAGTTATCACAGTGCTCAATCTGTAGATTAGAACTCACAGAGAATGTCTATTCCATTGTTGTTGTGGTTGTTGTTGTTGTGTTTGTCCTTTGCTCTTGAAGAGGACCATGACATCAAGAAGAAGACATGACTTGCAGTTGACTTTGATTTGAGTGAGGGAGGGCTGTGTAAGGTCACCAACCTCATTTTCTCCTCCAGACCCATCTGAATCCAGTGGTCTGATAGTCACTGGGACAACTGGTGATGGTCCAGGATGCAATGTGAGACTCTGGCCCTTTCAGGCTAAGATCTTCTCACATGCTCACTTTGAATGAGATACACCCATTCAATGAATAGGCTTCTTTAAGTAGTTACTCAAGGGATAGACTCTTTAATAAAAAAATAGAAACAATTACTATTTAGTAACTCAGACATCCACTATCCATCCATTAGAGTTTGTTAGAGAAAAGATGCTACTTTGACATGCACTTCACTTGTGGGAGCTAAGAGTTTTGTGTCTGTAGAGTACAAAACACACATCTGAGTTACCTACCTACAGATGAAAGTTATTTTTAGGGTAACCAAATTCAACTTCCTCATTTTTAAAATGAAGAAACTGACGCTTCTGGGACTCTATTCCAAAGAGATCATGGAAATGAGAAAGAGTCTCACACATAGAACAATATTTATAGCAGCTCTTTTGTGGTGGCCAAAAACTGGCAATCAAGGGGATGTCCATCAATTGGGGAATGGCTGAATAAATTGTGGTATATGAATGTAATGGAATACTATTGTGCTATAAGAAATAATGAACAGGAAGACTTCAGAGAGACTGGAAAGACTTATATGAACTGATGATGAGTGAAAGGAGCAGAACCAGGAGAACTTTGTACACAGCAACAACCACAGTGTGTGAGGAATTTTTCTGGTAGACTTAGAACTTCATTGCAATGCAAGGACTTAAAAAATTCTCAACGGACTCTTGAGGCAAAACATCTTTCACATTCAGAGGAAGAACTATGAAATTGCATCACATGATGAAGCAGACTATTTTCTTTTGTATTATGTTTTATTTTCTGGTTTCTCTAATTTGTTTTAATTCTTCTATTCAACATAACTAAGGAGAAAATGTATTTAACAAGAATATATGTGTAGAACCTCTATAAGATTGCATGCCATCTCAAGGAGGGAGTGGGGAGAGAGAGGGGAAGGAGTGGGAGGGTGGAGAAAAAATCCAAGACAGAGGGAAGGGATTGTAGAACACTGAAAAGAAACAAAAAAAATTAATAAAAAATAAATAAAATGAAGAAACTTTGGAGAGATATTAATTATTTGGCCATGGTCATAGAACTAGAAAATGACAGAGTTAGAATTTGAATTCAAGGCAGAGGACTACATATCAGAAAATTCTGTAATGGAGGACTGAACAATAAACCCATAATTATGAGCCTATACAAGTTACATCACTGTATTCAGCTGATGGAATTGCCTGTGTGAAAAAGGCTGGGGAGATTACTTGTAGGAGAATCTTGATGATATGAAATAGAAATGCCTCTTTCTATTTTGGAGCAAGTAAGACATTTCTTCACTGATTCTAGCAAAACAGCAGCATGGTAAAAGTCAGCTTCTTTGATTTTCTACAGTTTTGGAAATGGATTCAAAAGGGCCTTCAAATGGTCTTAGCTGGACTTGATCTCTCTCTTTGTGGGACCTTTTCTCTTACTTTGACTCCTTCGGTGCTGGTATCTACTGAAAGACATTGATATACTAGGAAAGGCCTCTTGATGTCTTCCTTCTGGCTTTGACATGTGAGTAGCAGCTCTTCTCCTCTCCTCTCCTCCCCTCCCCTGCCTTCTTTCCCCTCCCCTCCACTCTCCTCCTTCCTTGCCCTCTTTTCCCCTCCTTTCTTCTTTCCTCCCCTCCTCTCCCCTCTTCTCTCCTTACCCCTTAGACAAGGATGGAAATATATTTATAGCTGAAAGGAACCATAAAAATCTTTGAGTACAACTTCATGATGCTAAAGTTAAGGAAAATGAGGCTTAGAAAGATTAAGTGAATTACTCAAAGTCACATAGTAAAGCACAGTAATGGAGTTTCAAGTCAAGTCATCTTACTCCAAATCTAGTATTTTCCATTGCACATAGAAAAGTAAATGTAGCATATCACTCATGCGATAAATACAAAGAAAGAAAATATTTGAGGTGTACAGGTCACTATAAACTAGGGAATTATGAAATGGCTCACACAGACACAGAAGATTTTCTCTGGTGCTTTCTAGGAGAGAGGACTTCCGTCATTACTCATTGAATCACTTTCAGTCTTCAACCACCTCACAGCTGAGTGGATTATGATGGCTATTCACAGCTTGCTTTCTAAGCAGCTTCTCCTAACCATAATCTACAAGACTGAGGCTTGGAACTATTGCTACTTTCGCCTATCTTTAGAGGTTTTTGGTGGTAGAAGTATTATGGCATTTCAGAGAGCTACATTTCAACAAAGCTAGATGAAACAATACATTTTAAAAAGAAAGTTTCCAGGCAAGACATGGCACCTAAGTGCCTACAACCCTGAAGGGAATTAAAGATTCAAAGATCTGGATGCTAGTGGGGGAGAAGCATGAAAGGTAGTTTATGCAAGGGCATTCATCTAAGCAAAAACTGTTCATGTATAAAGAACACCAAATGGAACAAGAAATACTAGAACATGAAGATGATTTTTAACCCATGCATAATAAAGCAAGTTAGTAAAACTCAGGTAAAACTTAAAAGTAGGGGACCCAGGTTGGCCCAGGAGCTTTGCTCAGTTGCATGACCACAAATGGCACCTCTAACTCCAGCTATATATCTCCTAGATGTGCGTCATCTGTTCATAATGCACTCAAGTGTGCAGATGTAAATCCATCATAGAAATAATTCAAAGCATGCCTCTTGTAGGTCAGTAGCTTCATCTCCTCATATGACAAATAATACATTTTTAATGTGATAGGTAATGAATCTATAATTGTTCTTTTTCTATATACTATTTTTGTATTAAAAACAAATATTATCTGTGAATATAAGGCTACATTTAACTTACGCTTCTCATTTGGAAGTTACTTTTCAATTTCTCAAACAATGGCATTACCTATTTTAATTATTGTTATTATTTTGTATCTCTACCTTGTATAATTGCACAAAAAAAGACACCAAATAACAATTAGAATATCTCATGTAATTAGAATAATTACGTTAATGTTTTAAATTTGTGAGAGGCACGATGGAGATTATTGATGACAGCAGTCAAGTATCATATCAAGTAGAATTGGACTTCCCCTCCACTGATTTCATCTCTGCCACACTCAGTCTAGATTAAATGAAGGTAAGAAAAATGAAAGAAAGGATGCATGAATTATGTAATCAGGCCAAACTAAAAAAAGTAAGAGAGACTGACAAAAAAGAAAGGATTTTTACTCTTCTATATCGGATTTTTTTTCAGAATCCCCTCCTCACCTGCCACAAAATATTAATAGTCAAGTAATTCACACAGGAGTTCATATGTGATTATCTGAAAAGGATGTGTCAGTTTGTCATCATGATTCTTTGTGAGAATAATCTCAGACATATTTTTGAGCAGCTAATTAAGAAAATTTGTCATCTTAGTTGCATAGGACAAAAAGACACCTAATGAGCTTGAAATTTTGCCCACCCTACAAACTACATTTCTAACTCTAGAGGCTTTGCCATGCTACCATGATGCAGTTGCTCTCTTATATTTGATCACCCCTCATGCCCTGGAATTTCCCTCAGAAATGAAGTTGTCTCACCTTGTGATATCCCACTTGTATGCCAGCTCATTTCTCCCTTGAGTTCTTTTCAGGGTTTCTACTTGGGAGACAATGGATTCAGGCCAGACATTCTCCATTTCCTTTTTAGCTGTGCTTCTGACTCTACTGAATTTGACACTAAACTCTTGCTCAGGTATCTCTTTCCCATTCTACTTCCACATCCTTACACACACCTTCCAACTCCCTTATGTGCTTTCTCTTCATAATTTAGAATGCATGATTTTTGAGACCATGGGCTATATTTTCTTTGCTCAAGTGTCCCCACAAATAGAGTCTGATATGTAGTGAGAACTTAATAAATGCTTGTTGTCTTCCTCCTTGCCTGTAAATGTTACCCTAATAGGCTATACTCCACTACACTGTGACCCAATCCCCTCTGAAATTTTGGACTCATATTGACTAAATCCAATCCAGGGGGCCAATATTGACATGTAGTAAAAAAAAAAATTACCGTCAGGAGGAAACAATGATGTAAATATCTTTTTTTGTTGTTTCTTCAACTGACAGTTCTGCCAGGAAAAAAATTCAAAATATTATTTACATTGGGTTCATGTCTAGGTTTCCTCAAAACATTGATAAAAGAGTTCTGGAAGAACAAAAGGTGAAGAATAGCAAGGGAACTAATGAAAATTGCAAAGGTGGGGCCTAACTGTCTGAGATCTCAAACTGTATTATAAAGTTGAAAATATGCTGGTACTGGATAAGAAAAAAGAGTGGTAGAACAATGGAATAAATTAGGTACCCAAGACACAAGTAAATGACCATAATAATTCAGTGTTTGATAAACACAAAGACTTCAGCTTTTGAAATCAGAATTCATTATTTGACAAAAAATACTGGAAAAATGGAAAAAAATATAGTAGAAATTAGGTATAGATAAACATCTTACATTGTGTGACAAGATAAGGCCAAAATGTTCACATGATTTAAACATAAAGGGTGATTCCATAAGCAAATTAGGAGATCTAGGAATAGTTCACCTGTCAAATCTGTGGAGAAGAGAGGAATTTATGCTCAAACAAAATATAGGGAGTATTATGAGATGCAAAATGGATAATTTTGATTATATTGAATTAAAAGACTTTGTAGAATATTAAAAAAAAAAGCAATGCAACCAAGACCAAGAAATCTGGGAAACAATTTTTACAGTGAGTGTCTCTGATAAAGGCCTCATTTGTCTATATAGAGAACTGAGTCAAATTATCAGAATACCAATCATCTTCCAATTGATAAGTGATCAAATAATATGAACAGGCAGTTCTGAGATGAAGAAATTGTAGCTACAGTCATATCAAAAATTCTCTAAAACAATATTGATTAGACAAATGCATATTAAAACAACTCTGAGTTACTGCCTCACACTTAACAGATTGGTTAATATTACAGAAAGGGAAAATGACAAATATTGGAAAGGATGTGGGAAAAACTGGGACACTAATGCATAGTTGGGAAGTACTGAACTGATCCAACCATTCTGGAGAGCAATTTGGAACTATGCCCAAAGGGCTATGAAACTAGGCATACCCTTTGATCCAGGAATTCCACTAGTAGGTCTGTATTCCAAAGAGATCACAAAAAGGGGAAAAGAGACCACACATACAAAAATATTTATATTACCTCTTTTTGTGGTGGAGAAGAATTAGAAATTGAGGGGGATGCCCATCAATTGGGGAATGACTGAACAAGTGGAGTATATGAATGTAATGGAATAATACTGTCCTATAAGAAAGTATGAGCAGGCAGATTTCAGAAAAACCTAGAAAGTCTTACATGAACTGATGTTGAATGAAGTAAGTAGAACCAGGAGAACACTGGACACAGTAGCAATAACATTGCACAACGATCAACTGTGATAGACTTAGTTCTTCTAAAAACACAAAAATCCAACACAGTTCCAAATGCTATCTATACCCAGAGAAAGAACTATGAAGATCAAAGCATTCTATTTTCACTTATTTTGTTGCTTTTGCTGTTTTGTTTTTTCTTTCTTGTGTTTCTTCCGCCTTTTGTTCTGATTCTTTTTCCAGAATGTGACTATTGTGAAAATGTGATTAGCATTATTGTACATGTATAACCTATATCAGATTGCTTGCTGTCTTGGGAAGGGACAGAGGAGGAAGGGAGAAAAAGTTTAGAACTCAAAATCTTAAAGAAGTGAATGTTGCAATCTATCTTTACATCTAATTGAAAAAATACATTAAGTTCAGGGAAAAAGAAACGATGAGCAGGCAGATTTCAGAAAAGCCTGAACTTACATGAGCTGATACTAAGTGAAGTGGTCAGAACCGGAAGAACATTGCACATGGTCACAGTAACATTGTACAACGATCACTTAGGAACCACAGCTATTCTCAACAATACACAGACCTAAGACAATTCCAAAGAACTTATGATGAAAAATGCTTTGCCCCTCCAGAGAAAGAAATAGTTGAGTCTAAATGCAGATTGAAAAATAATATTTTCGCTTCTTTATTTTTAGTCATTTTTTTCTTTTGATCAGTATCTTCTTTAACACTATGACTGAGATGGAAATATGTTTTACATGATTGCATATGAATAATCTATATCAAATTGCTTACTGTTTTAGGGAGAGGAGAGTTCACAAAGGAACAGAGAAAATTTGAAACTCATTTTTTAAAAAAGAATGAATGTTAAAATTGTTTTTTACATGTAATTTGAAAAAATAAAATACTATTTTAAAAAAATCAACAAATCCTGAGATCAAGACTGAACTGATTTTCTCTAGTGATCTAACAATCTGCTGAAAACAGTTGAACTGGTAGCTAGATCCAGATTCATAAGGTCTACTTGGACTTCATATAAACTTTATGCCATTGCAGATATTTCTTTCTCTATATATTTTAGTTTTCATTTCTTATATTTGCATAGGATAAAAAAGTATTAAGGCATTACAAAATAGATGTGTATTAAGTGAGAAAATTACAAACTTACCATGAATTTTGTACAATGTCTAAAAGGTGACGAGAAATGGAAAGTAAGGTTAGGACAGACTTAACTCTGGCCACTTGCATGTGAATGTGAAACAACTTGGACAATCATAGTAAAAGCAAAAATGCTGTAAATCAGACAGCATTCTTAATCCTCTTGTAATGTATGGATATAAAGAAGAGACTCTTATCAGAGTTCACATGGAGTTGGGTCAAGAATGCTTTAGAAACAAATAGAGATTTTCAAAAGAGATAACCATTCTATTAAAAATTATTGATATGAAATGGAAAGATATTTGGCACGTTACCCATAAAAATGCCTGGCATTTTAAAATTCTAATTTGTCATGTCATTTTAAGATGATGCTAGGTTACAAAAAAAGGGCACAGCAAAATGAAATTCTATTAGGGAAGGTTAGTGCCTACTCTTGATGTAGAGACAATGATTGACCTGAGTTCAGTTTTAAAAATCCAGCAAAAATTTATTAGGGGTATATTCCAAAGCACATGGGAAAAAGGAGTTAAGTAAGTTAAGTAAGAAATGAACTCTGCCTTCTAGGAGCTTACAAGATTGACTAAAAGTCTGTTTATGGTAAAAATAGAAATAAAAATGTTTAAATGTCATTGCTGAATAAAAATGTTAGAAAGTCAGGTCTAGTAACTGTTTCTCAAATCTATTCTGAATTAGTAATGGGGAATGTGAAGGTCAAAACAAAGTCATCAGTGAGGTGGAAAAATTGGGATTTGGCACTGAAGTGCCAAGGGAGGGAGACATGCTTGTTCAATATGGTGGACCTCTGACTTCCTACATCAATGAGACTTATTTCCTTCTTCTAAAGAGGAAGCCAATCATGGAAACCAGTTCCATGAAAACAGAGCCACTAGAACACTATAGGAAAATACCCATTAGTCTGGTAATTAAGTTAAAAGCACTGAGAATATCCTATAGGGAAATAGAGTAGCAAAAATACTTTAGAGAATTTTTCCTTTGGTTTATAGAACAAAACATTATAGACAAGCTCTCCTAAAAAGATAAAGGTTAATCAGACTGCAGTGAATATGTTTTCTTTTCTCTTCGCTACCCCACACCACCTTTGGGTATGGCTCTACACAAAGATAGTTCTACTGAAAGAGCATAACAAAAATTACTTTATAGCTAGAGAAGAAATAAAGTCATAGAGAAAAACATTGCATGAAGGTAAATCATATAGAATATGAAGCCAATGTTCCCTTGGACTAAAGAGGAAGTAATGGACAGAGAAGGATCCTCTATGAAGATATTATTACTAGAAAATAATGGAGTAAATATCCAATACTCTTAAGGAATTGCAGAGATGATAAAAAATGGAAACCCCATGAAGTTGGGGTGATTAGAACACTAGAGAAAATATCTTAGAGTTCTAGGGAAAAAGTCACTTCGCGGAGAAAGATGATTTATATAATGGATCCAGGGAAAAAAATTATACTGGGCAAGAAATATAACTAGGGCAGGCTAATTGGAGATTTTTCCCAGATGCTGACATCCAGAGGGCATTTTTACTCTCTAGAATTGGACATTTGACAAATGGTTCCCACCAGTAACATGTTGCAGATTCACCCCTTGGGAATATTAGAAAGGTGACAGTTTCTGATGAGCATTGAATGCCAAATGGAGTAATTTACATTTCATTCTTGAGGTACTACCTAAATAATGGGCCACTCACACTACGAAGCAATCAAATATACCTCTAAAAGATAATACACTAGACAAAAAAAGCATTGACTGTCATATTTTCATTCTGCATTCAGGTTCTCTAAAAAACAATCTCCATGCTGTGAGAAAAAACGCCCAGATATGAAACCAAAGTTCTCTTGTCTGTTTTGCAGTATGTCCTATTGTAGGCTGGAAGTGTGAAATCACTTTAGAATAGTGTGTATTTCTGATACCCATTTATTTGCCCATTCAAAGGAGGAGTGGCCTATTTGCTAAACGCACTGAACTTTGCCTTATCTAGAACTTCTGGGAGGACGAGATATAGTCATAAAGGAGATAGTCTATTGTGAAGTGCTTATTTTTTTTATTGATTTATAAATTAACAACAACAAAATGCATTCTTTTAAAATGCATTCTATTTTTAACTTACGGAGTGAAACAAGCATTTCTGTAAGACAGCATAAACCAAAAGATGATTGCACATGTAACTGCAAATCTACTATATATAACTTGCTCTTCTTTTTAAATGTACAACAGGTATCCTGGAAATTTCCTTTTTTCTTTCTTTCATCCCCCTCCAACCTAGAGATGGCCATGATTAGACACAAACACACACACAGACACACGTGCATATGTGCATATACATATACACATACACAAATGTAGACATATATATATTTTATGTTCACATGTATTATCTTTCTCCATATATCTTGTATAGCTACCATGAGTATTTTTAATACTTAACTTATTTGCTCAAGTTTCCCCTTCAAACAATATTGCTGTCACTACATATAATGTTCTTGTTTCTGATAATTTCTCTGTTCATTATTTCACAGAAGTGTTATCACATTTTTCTAATATCATTGCACTCATCATTTTTTGTAGAACAGTAATATTCCATCACAATCATATGCCACAACTTGTTCAGCCATTCTCCAGTTGATGAGTATCCCTGCAACTTCCAGTTCTTTGCCACAACAAAGAGAGTTGCTACAAACATTTTAAAATATGTTTTTTTTTTCTTGTTCCTTGATCATCTTTGGAAATAGACCTAGTGCTTGTATTTCTGGGTCCAAGACTATAGGTAGTTTAGTAACTCTTTAGACATATTTCTAGATTGATCTCCTCTAGGTTTTAGTGAAGTCTGACTCTTTATAGCAAAATCACATGATTAGAAAGTAGAATTTCTATTATTTGGACACCGAGAATTAGTTTTGATTTGGGTAAATCCATGCAAGTCATACTTCCTTATTAAGGAGTTCCTAAGTTTAGGTGACCAAATTTCCCCTTTATTAATGTTTCCCTGACTGTATTTCAACATAAGTTATTTCCTTTGTAATCTCATGTCTTGATTTATTGATATTAAAGCATTATTTTAAAATGGGGTCCACAGACTTTATTAGACTTCCAAAGGGGTCCATGACACAGAAAAAAGTCTTATCTTAGATTACTAATATGAGTACAGAAAGAAGTTGTGTGTGGGGGGGGTGGCACTGCTACAAAAGGTCATTCAGTCTCTGAGAACAAAAGAGAGCTTAGTTCTTGAGCAGAATTTCCTCAGAACTTCCTATTGTAATGTTTAACTGCTGGGGTATGCATGCCATTGCCCAGGATCACCTAGTTTTTAGGAAATCAGATACAGTTAGTTGCTACCAGTAGCAAGCAGTGGCCAAATCTATAGATCTTGAACATCACATTTAAATATAGATGCAGATATATAGGTTTCTTTTATGTCATTTTCATTTCTAAATATATCCCTGTATCCTTACCTACCCAGCAAGTCTTCTATTAACAAAGAATCAAAGAGAAGAAAATAAAATCAGTACAGTATCATGACCTGTGTTATCTAGCAAAGGAGTCGAAGAAGGCTCAGGGAAGTTGGAAGAGGGTCAGGAGAGAGCAGTGTGCCAAAACCTAGAGACAAAATATTAGCAAGAGAGGGTGGTCACCATCATCAAAGGCTGCAGAGAGGCCGTGGAAGTTGAGGATTAACGGTCTAGTTGAGGTTGTGCAACATAAAATTGTAATGGACTTAGAAGTGTTGTGTGACTTATTCTGTTTGTTCAGCAGCACATGTGTAGAAGCAAAAGCAGCAAAAGGTGAGAGGAATCAAAAGCTGAGGTTTGGCAGGCTATAACCATTGAATTTATATGCCAACTTAGACTTTCAAGGAAGGAGAACATTATTGAATTGAATTGGTTTACAAAGCATGTGGTCAGAGGAAATTTGGCTCTTCTTCACACCTGAGGTGCGGGTTATGAAGAATTAACAGGAAATAGTAGACTTGATGGGCAGTCCCTTCAACTTTCCCTTAGGGAGCTTGCTACATTCAGCAGGTGACTGAAGGGGGAAAAAAGTATATGGTTAGAGTTGTGAAGAGAAAGAAGAAAAGAAAGCTTTTAAAATCTATGTCTATATTAATGCTGCACTAGTGAGTGGTATGAAGAAAAAAACCTCTCTGATTTTGTGGATGTGGTTTCATCATGTACTGATGAAGGTCATGACTCCTCTGTTCTTTAATAGGTAGTTTCATGACTAGTTGTGGCCAAAAATTTCATCAACAGGTGAACAAATCTCTGTTGAACCTCCCGGAATTTAGCAAAGCTTGTTCTTAAATAATAAATGCATACTCTAACATGACCTATATTTAGTACCCAATAAAGTTTACTTATCGCTGGTATAGCCTTCAAGAAACCCAGGTCATCTCCACGGCAGAAATATGTGTGTGTTTGTCCTTCATTGCCAAAGAAGATCATGCCATCAGAAAAATAATGACATGACTTGTGCTTGACTTTGTTTTGAGTGAGGGAGGGCTGTGAATGTCACCAGTCTCACTTGTCCTCCAGAGCCATCTGAATCCAGTGACCAGATATTCATCAGGATGACTGGAGATGACCCAGGATGTGGCAATTGGGGTTAAGAGACTTGCTCAAGATCACATAGCTAGTGAGTGTCGTGTTTGAAGTGAGATTTGAATTCAGGTCCTCCTGACTCCTGCACTGGTGCTCTATCTACTACACCACCTAGCTGCCCCCATGGCAAAATAAGGTATCAATGAAAGAATAACAGTCAGATTAAGAATAAACAAATCACAAAAACTTGTTTTAACCAACTAACATTTTATTGAGATCAACTTGATTGTCAACGTTTCTCACAGAAAACTTATTTGATAATATTTACTTTATGGTTGTAGAGTACATTAGAAATCATCCAACCAACCTCTTTATATTGAAGTTGAGGAGACTGAGTTTCTGAGAGATTTAGTGACTTACCAAAAGTTGGAAAACTGAAGAGTAGGGAACAGGGGAAAAGAAATACACCTCAAATTAGAAGACCAGGAACTGAGGGGCATTACCACCTGAGTAATTCATTTAACCATGTTGTGCCTCAGTTTCCTCATCTTTAAGATCAAGGAGTTAAGCTAGATGATGCTTACAATTCTAAATGTATAAATCTATATTTGACATTTATTTTCTCTCACTCCTCCCCACTGAAACAGTGGCTAAATCTGAAACATTTCACCTCCACATTGTTTTATTGAAGAGAGCAGCTAATGTAGGGGAAATGACCTGGGAAAGAATTGAGGGGTCAAAGGATTGAAAGTTATAATGAGAATGAAAAGGAGACCTGTGTAATGGCAGGCACATGGAGATATGAAAAGCCAGTGACTTATGGTGGGATAAGGGTATTTCAAAATTCTTGAACATGAAAGTGGTACATTGATAAATGATAAGATCAAAAATATAACCATTTTTGGTACGTACAGCTAAGGTGGAGGAATTGCTTTTGAGAAGTGAGTAATTTGAGGAAGAGAATAGTTATAGTGTTTGAGGGAAAGTTATTATGTGTGTAAAGCCCTTTTCAAACTATAAGGGTAGGAGATGAGAAGAATAGAAAAAATTGTGAGCCATGTATCAAACTCATTTAGAAAAGAAGCCAAGTCACCTGGGCATCTATAGATAACAGCTGCTAATGTTTGAATGGGTGGCAGATATGACCAGCATGAACATCATTGCAAAAAATTACTGAACAGTAGAAGCAGGAGAAGAATCTGGAAGTGGCAATAGAATTCAAAGAGAATTCCAACTCACTTACTTCAACCAATGAAGGAGTTTAACTTCGAACAGTAATGTTTAAGAGTCTTCCACACATATAGCACATTTGCTATTTTGAGAGCTTATACAGTTTTCTACTGTTATAATTTCAACATGTAAATACATGCTAAATTTCTACAACAAGCTTATTTCTTTAAATGAGCTAGTTATTCTAAATATTGCTCCACGCTGAGTTGTTAAATTTGTACACCTGCAGCTTGTTTCTACCTCATCACAAAATTAAAATGGAAATTCAGGTTGACTATTACTTGGGGTTGGATTTTCATGTATATAAAACTTGTCTTCAAACTATCGCTAGTCAAACATACTACTTTTATATAATTGGGTTCAGTTTTTACCTTTGACTTTTTCCTAAAGCTTTTCTTACTCCTCATCCCCCCAAATAGCTCCCCTACTCCCCAAAATTTGTATTTATTTTGAATATATTTGTAAACACTTATATAAATGCTTATTGTCTCCCTAGATAGAGTGTAAGTTTATTGAAGGCAAGTGACTATGTCTTTTCTGTCTTTGAACCCCTAGTATCTGAGAAATATAATGGTAAGCATTTAATAAATGTTTGGTTGAGGACAAAATTGTATGATCAGTCTACTTTCATAACTTCAAGAGTACCTTCTGGTTTTGTGTCCTATATTCTCTGCTCTCTCTACCTCTATAAAAACACAACTATTTTCTTCTTTGGAAATATTAGCAATGACTAGAAGGTGCCCACAGCTGAAGCTTGTACAGAATATTAAGAAGGGTAGTGTTAAACTCAATTATAAGAGCTTAGAAGGAAGCTAGTAAAGTCTCCTCATTGAACAAATCAAGATGGACATACATCTCTTATGTGACCTCAAAACTGTCAGGAAACCCAGTTAGTTTCCTGGACTCTTGCCTGACCTTCACTTAAACTCTTTTTTTTTTCTGTTTTGTTCTTTAGATCCTGAAAATGCTGCCTTCTGAGCTCTACTTATGGATGCCTCCTGACTCCTTTGGCCCCTGTCCCGAGGACAAGGAACTAAGAATAACTAAGGATTTTTATACCTGGATAAGGAAAACAAAGACAGGAAGGCAGTATACTTCAGTGGAAAGAATATTACCTCTGTAGTCAGACAATTTAGACTCAATTTCTACCTTTGATAACTGCTACCTGTGAGAGCTTGAGTAAATCAGTTTAACATTCCTGTGTCTCAGCTTCCTCATAAATTAAAATGAGGGAGCTGGAAGGCAGAGGTCAGGAGGGAGAGCATTTCAGGCATTGCAAAGGTAGTGGGTTAATAGATGAAGAACTGTGAGGAAGAAATAGCAAATAGCACAGTATAGCTAAAGTATAAGAAAACTGGAAAACTAAGAAAAAGAGAGGTAGAGTCAAGAAGTCAGTGATATGAAGTATTGGAGTGAGTTCATCTCCAAAAATTCCTGCAAATAGATCTAGAAAACATACCAGACTGAATTCTGTCTGATGGGAACGTGGAAAAACTCACAGTGAGTTATTTATCAGTGCAGTGTAAGTCTGTGGACACTAGGGATGGTATAAAGGAAGGTTAAGATAGGAGCACAGTGAGCCACAGAGAGGCTGTGCACCAGAACAGAAGTTCCCGATTAAATTGAGGTTCCAGTCAGAACCAAACTAAGGTACTTCAATGGGAACAGGTGCCAACTGGCAGTTTTATTGCCCAATACTCAGTTCTACATCATAGATCTAGCATGGACTAAGAAAGGGAGTAGGACAAAGGTGATATTCCTGATAGGGAGATCCTGGATAGTACACAAAGAAAGGAAGAACTTCAAAAGCCACCACCAGCAGAAGCAGCCATGTGGTTCAGACCTCAAGTATAGAGTTGACTCTTAATTGCAGTGCTTAGCCCAAACTGCTAAGGAATGGCCAAGGCAAGAACCCCAGAACAAAGAGGAGCCTAGGACTCAACCATTTTGAACCAAAAGAGCTTTCCAACTGGCTGATGGGGCAGAGACCAGCATTAGTCTATTCTTATACAAATCCAAAACCAGTTCAGAAACTTGTTGAGCTTAGACAAGAAAAGCAGTCATCAGCTCATACCATGAATCAGAACTGTTTGGGATCACTGAAAGCTTTGCAGGTCTCCAGTCTGAGCTGGGAGCAACGGGACCAGCCTAGACCTTCCATTTAGAAGTGTGGCAAAGCCCAGCCCTCATATCAAGTCAAAAGACAAGATGGAAAAATGAGTAAACAATAAAGAACCCCAGAATAATGAACCATTGTGGTAACACAATGGTAAAACAAAGACACAAACACAGAAAAGAATTACTCCAAACCATCTTCAAGCAATCTTCAATGCCTCACAAAAAATACAAATTAGGTACAAACTCAACTCAATTCCTAGAAAAAATGAAAAAAAAATTATAAATGAAATGATAATGATTGAGGAGCAAAAGGAAAAGAAATGAGTTATTGAAGAGAGAATTGGAAAGGGAATTATCAACTTAACGCAAAAGACACACAACCTTGCTCAAGACACAAATCTCTTGAAAATTTGAATGGACTAATTAGAAGCCTTGATGAGGCAACAAGAAACATTAAAACAAAGTGAAAAATCTGAAAAATAATAGAAAACATAAATTATCTCATATCATTACAACCAATCTGGAAAGCAAATCAATAAGAAAGAAAAAATAAAAATCACTAGGCTATCAGAACATAATAACAAAACAGTAATCATAGTCATCATATTTCAAGAAATCTTAAAAAAATAACTGCCCACGGAACCAGTGGACAAAGAAGAGAAAGGAAGAATTCACCAATCACCTCCTGAAACCATGAAAAGAAAACTGAAGAATGTTATAGTCAAAATCCAGAACTGCCAGTTCGAAGAAACAATACTTGCTTGTAGCGATTAGAAAGAAATTCAAGTACCCAGGGGTACTTGATAACACATGATTTAACAGTCACTATTAAAAAGGAGGATAGATGTTGGGATGTGATATTCCAAGAAACAAAGTATATGGACTCAGACATGAGTAACTTACCAAGCAAAACTGAGCATCCAGCTGCAAGGAAATATTGATCTTTATTGAAAAAGAAGATTTCTAAGTATTCCTGATGAAAAAAGAGCAGAGCTGCAGAGAAACTCTGAAGTTCACACACATGAGAGAGGAGAAACACACAAAGGTAAACATGAATAAACAATGCTAAAGAGCTAAATAAGGATAACTTGCTTACGTTCATTGCTTCCATAACATACGTGTCACCATCTGAACACTATCCTCATCAGAGTTCATAGAGTGTGTGATTATACAGTTCCAGGAATAATACTGTTATTTTGTGATGATCTTAGGAAAATAACAGAAAGAAAAGGAAAAAAGAATATTTTGAGGGTGGGGAAAGAAGGTCAGGAAAAATTATAATCAGGGTACAAAGTCGACATTTATACAAAGAAGGAAAAAGAATGGAGGAAAGCAGCTGGCATCAATATCTTGCTTTCATCTTAACTGGTCAAAAGAAGAGTGCACAGACACACACACCATCACACACACACACACACACACGTACATAAACACTTTTCACTCACCCGACAAATAGAAGGGAAGTTTTGGGGGCGGGGGGAAAGAGAGAAGAAAGAATGAGAGGGAGAATACATTAAAGAAGAGATTAGTGGTAAGCAAAACAAGCTCTAAGAATGTACAAAAATATTTATAGCTCTTTTGAAGTGACAAAGAAGGAGAATTTGAGGTGTTACCCATAAATTGAGGAATGGATGAACAAGTTAGGATATGTAAATATGATTGAATATTGTTGGGCTGAACTCTGGTCGGCATAATGCATAATCAGGATTGTAGAGGACTAATGACGAAGCATGCTGCCCATCTCCTAGTATGGGAGGGGGTGGAAATAAAAGCACTCAGAATGCAGAATGAGACATTATTTTTTGCACATGACCAATGAGGAAATTTATTTTGACTGTATAGTGCGTATTTCTAATGGGTTTTGTTTTTCCTGTATTCTTAGTAGGGAGAGGGGGTAAAAAGGTGAATTTTGAATGATTAAAACAAATAAAGCATTAAAATAAAATAAGGGAGTTAGATTAAGTGGCCCTTGAGGTCTCTTTTAGCTTAATATCTATGATCTCATTCTCTCCTCTCCTACCTCTTTTCATCAGGGAATTTATAACATGCAATGTGTCAAAGTGTGAAAAAGAAAACCTCCTCCAATTTGGGGCTGCAGAAATGTTCACAGAAAGGCATGACCCCCTAACAGAATCTCAAACATTGACTCACTTCTCTGAAATGCTCCCCCTCATTGGTGGGAGGAGCCCCTCAGTCTGCTATGTTGCCCAACAACTGTATATCCTCATTTCCCCAGGAGAAGCTAGTTACATGGTGAGTAAGAAGAATTACTGTTTTCAGTACTGAAGGAACTAATTCTCTCACTCTGGGCTGAGTCTCTCTCCCCCTCACCCAAGAAATCTCCTAGACCTAGTGCTGGAATCAAGAACATTAGATGGTCTTGGAGCATTACAGCTGCATGGAGGGTATGGGCACCAGGGAAATACCAAGGAGACATGTTGTTTGTTATAAAAAAAAAATATTTGATGCTTTTCCTACTCACCTTTCAACTCTTTTCAGTTTCCTATTTCTGTCTCACTGAGATCTGAGTACTTAGTGCCTTCCTCCTGCCCAGAGTAGCCATAAATTTATATTGCAAGCAAGTTAGCTCTACCCTCCCTGATAATGTTCCCTGCTTTGGGTTTATTCTATTCCTCTCTCCTTTCAGAAATCACTGAGTCATAATATTTCAGCTGCAAAGAACCTTGGGGATGATAGTCCACCTCTCTCATTTTACAGATGAAGAAACAACAACCTAGAAGTGAAGTGTCTTCTCCTTTTGTGCAGTGAGTTAAATCTCACTAGACATAAGATCTACTATACCTCTCAGCCATCATGGGGCCTCTCACCCTGAATCCCATTCTCACAGATCACTACTCTCAGTTGTAACTGGAGAATGTATTTCAGCAAAATTAAATTCTCCCTATTTTATAATTGCATAAATTGGCAGAGATCCTGCATATATGATCTCTTATCCCATTTGATATCTAATGATGGGGATTTTGTTGCCCAAGTGAGTAAGCCATTTGAAGAGGCTATCCTTTCAGCCTTCATAAATTTAGCTTTTTAGCTTCCACTATTAACACTAACTTGGACAGTCACTGTCCCTGCACAACAACTTGCTGGTTCATCTAAGTAAGAAACATCATTTTATCCTGTGATAATTTTTCCTCTAAAAACTGGAAAATATGTCTCCCTATATAGAAAGATTCAGAGCCATCTTCACCCCCATAGCCCTTGAGCAAATTCCATACAGAATGACTTCTATTCAAATCTGCCAAGAATTGCTGACTAAGTATAGGAAGTGGCCCTTGACTTCCCAGCTCACCTTTGATATGTGCAATAAAGTGACATATCAGAGAATGAGGAGCCATCCTTCTCAATATCAGGAGACACAAAGTGTCAATAGAATGCTGCAAATTTCAAGAGCAGTGGCACTGTACTATGAGTATTGACCAAAGCAATTCTTCCCTTGTAAGTTAACCTGTTGAGTACTTCCACCTGCAAGTTTATCACAGCCCAACTTTTTAATCATAAATCATACAAGTATATGATAAGTATTGTTAACCTTTTATTGGCCAAATAAATAAAATCAGCTAAATCCCCTTATTTTCCCAAAAAGAAAGCATCTTACATTTTCTCAGTGACAGCTAGGTATTCATCTCCAACACACTGCACAAAAACATCTTCTTTTAAAATTAATTTATTTGTTTTCAGTTTTCTACATTTATTTTCATCTATCTTACATTTTCTCCCACTCTATTCCCCATCCTTTGCCCCTCTCTCTCCCCTCCCTCCCTGAGAAGGCCTGCGATCTTGTATAGGTTCTACATATACACTCATTAAATACACAAAAATATCTTTCCAAGTCATATCACATCACAGAAATTTCACTGTTCATTGTCACATAAAGCAATCCATTAATCATTTAGACAGAGTAGTGCTATAAGATAATCAAATTTACAGAAATCTAACTACATCTAAGACACTCAGGACTTAGGTTAAACCAAAACCTCTTTACAAAAGTAAAGGGAGACGAGTCATTGTAAAGATGTTCATGGTTGGGTCGGCCCATCAACTAAATTAAAATGATGCTACTACCTAAATCACTTCCCAACATAGTGTGACACCAGTGAAAATGGCAAGGAATTACTTCATAAACCTAGAAAAAAATGAATCTAGAGGAACAAAAATTTAAGAATCTCAAAAGAAATGAAAAAAATCAGAATTAAGGAGGCATAGTATACATGGTTCTCAAACTATATAATTAGGTAGCAATCATGAAACTATTTGATATTGGTTTAAAATAGTAGAAATGACCAGGAGAATAAATGAGGCCCAAGAATACCAAGCATTCAGGTAAGGACTCTGGATTCAGTGAACTTGACTAAGAACACTAGAAAACCAAAATGGTGAGTGGCTTGGCTAGGGTCACCCAGCTAGTTGGTTGGTTGTTGTCCTTCATTCTCGAGGAGGACCAAAATGACATCACCGTGTTTCAATGTGTCCCTGACTGTGGCTGATCAGTCCAGTACGAGCTTGGTATGCTCTACCACAGTTTGGGCACAGATAGTCTGTGTGAACACTTGGAGTGGATACTCCTGATTTGCACGTCCTATCTTTCCTTTGCACTGTCTCAATTCTGCTTTGCTCACAGAGCACAGCACCCTTTCTGATGTTGGATCACCATGCTAAATGGTCCTGTGCCAGTGTCTCCCATGTCACACAATCAAATCCAAAGTTCTAGAGAGTGTCCTTATACTGCTTCTTCTGACCACCACGTGATCTCCTGCCCCCTTGCAAGTACTCCATAAAATAGTCTTTTTAGCATGCATATATTTTGCATTCAAACAACATGGCCAGCCCATGGACTCTCTGAAGCAGTTTGAAGGCTTGGAAGTTTAGTCTGAGCAAGGACTTCAGTGTCCAGTACCTTATTCTGCCAAGTGATCTTCAGAATCTTCCTAAGACAGTTCAAATGAAAGCGATTCAGTTTCCTGTCATAGACTGTCCATATTTTACAGGCATACAGAAATGAAGTCAGCACAATGGCTCTGTAGACCTTCAGTTTGGTAGTCATTCTAAAACCTCCTCTCTTCCACACTTTTTAGTCACCCAGCTAGTCTTTGGCAAAGGCCCAATTTGAATCTCTTCTCTCAGATGTCTCTGGAGAAGAAGTGAGGCTGGTGACCTGCACAGCCCTGCCTCACCCAAAACAAAGTCAAGTGCAAGTCATGTCATCATTTCTCTGATGGCATGGTCTTCTTTGGCAAGGAAGGAGGAACACAAAAATTTGAATTTAGAACTTCCCGGATTTAGTGTAAGCTTACTAACCACTACCTTGTGCTGCCTCTCTATTGTTTTGTGTAAGCTTTTTTTTTTTTTTTCTTAATCGGGAAAACATTTATAAATGTTTTATAAGCTAAAAACTTAAGGAACATATGAATAAGGTTTTCAACAACAGCCTCCAAATCTGTCTCGTTAAACCATGATTAATGGGAAAGATGTTCCTCAAATGAGAAAGGAGTAGAGGAAAAACTCTACTAATCCAATCCATAAAACTCAGTGTGTAGTCTATTAGGCCTTGAAGACTTTTTTACTGGTTCAGAAAATGAAACAGATGTTTCATTGAATAGGAGTCAATAAAGAGACTACTCAAAATATGCAACCACACTGCTACAGCTGTGCTGGCTTTTCTGACCTGGTGTTTTTATGTTGAATTTAAGGCAAAGTTTATTTTCCACTTACTTTTTAATGCCTCTGGTAATTGTGACATAGAATTCAAGTTGATCATGCACAAACATAAGCCATACGAACTTATTTACAGGAATAAATTGCATACATCCTGACATCTGTATTCTTGGAACCTACAGATGAATTAATTCACCTCATACACATTCAGGCCAAGTAAAATAAAAAGTAGAACCAGGATCAAGGAACCTTCCTTATTCCAGCTTGTTTTGTTTTTCATATTTCTAAAATGTGTTCAAACGTTTTCCAGCTTTAGGTACTATGCTAGTAAATAATCTTTTAACAATAATGATAATTATAGTGAGCATCTATTTATGGCTAGGTCCCAATTAATGTGAATGATGAATGTTCTGAAGTGGTCGCACTATTTCTGCTACTATTTCTACACTACATGCTTCCATTGGGCTAGTATTAATTTCCATATTTTTTCATAATTATACCTTAATAGCACAACAATTTACATGATTATGCCCTTAATAACGCAAATTTAAATATATTCAACCACTTCAGAAGATTCACTAGTCACAGGACCCTGCTGTATTGGTTTAAAATTTCCAAAGCATTTTACACGTGTTATTTCATTTGATTTTCATGGTAACCCTGTAGGGTAGATGATATTTTTGCTGGTTTTTACAGATGAGGAAACTGAGAATGAGAAAGTTTAATGACTTTCCCAGGGTCATACAGTTAGAAAGTATCTGATTCAGGATTTAAACTAAGATATTCCTAAGTCAAATACAACACTGTGTCACACTGCTAAAACAGTTTCTCAAGGATAACATTCTCAACATATTTTTACTGCATGGTAGTATAGAAGAAAAGCAAGGTATAGTGGATAGATAGACAGACAGAACTGTTTCAATTCTCCTTTGCTTATAGAGCGTAGTACCTTCTTTGATATGGCTATGCCATGCTGAGAGATCCTGTGCTAGTGTTTCCGATGCCATAAATCAATTCCAAAGTTTTTAAGAGTGACCTAGAGTTGCTTCTTCTGACCACCATTTTAATGCATGTGAGTTTTTCATAAAATAGACTTTTTGGTAAGTGTACAATTGGCATTCAAACAATAAGCAAGATGACCTGAGTTTGAATTATACTTCCGATCTTGTGACTATGGGCAAGTAATTTAACCTCTTCATGTCCTTAGTCCTCTCAAAAAGTACAATTGAAATCCCATGTCTATTACAATAATTATATATCTGTGTAAAAAATATATGTATGTGTGCATGTGTAAAATATATATGTGTGTATGCAAAATCAGAGTTCTTAAATATTTTTTCACAATCTATATCTGTCATCTACTTATACACATACACATGCACACATACACACACACACACATTTATATATATACCTACATACACATATATGAGAGAGAGCCACACAAATACAAAGAGAGAGAGAGAGAGAGAGAGAGAGAGAAAGAAACTTGCTCCTCAAGTAAATAGAATAACTATTTCTTGTTGTTATAGAATAACTTTTTTTATTCAAATTCCATCTGCATACATAAAATCAGATTTAAAGCATACCAGATTTAAAGCAAATCTGGTTAGAAAATTGCTTTTCACTTTTGATTTACTTGCAGAAGAATGAAATCACTAAAGGATCTTGAATTTGAATGAACTTAACAGTGGAAAAGACAATTCTGTCTTCAATAAAGATCTATCCAGTAATATTGTTATGGGGTTATCAAAATTTAGGAAGAGGATGCTTGCCATTAGGCAGAAAAAGAGATAGATATTCTCACTTTGATAAACCAGTGGATATAATTTGCCTCTTTGGTATAGAACTTAACGGAGATGATCACTAGGTATCTTTTAGGGTGAGTTATTGACCTCACTTTGTGATGTTTGTGGGGACCCCTCACAAATTCTTTACTCGAAGATGCGAAATGACCTCTTAGGACTCTAGTTTGTAGGTATAAACTGTGGCAACCTCTGCTAATCAGAAATCCCCACAGGTGACAAACTCTAGGTCAGATAGACTTCCCATTTATGGCTCATAAAGGGAGAAATACATTCTCAGGTTTCAGACAAATAAGACACGAGTTGAAATTATTGTTAGGTTGCTGTAATAAAAAAATACAATAAAATAAAAGAATAAAAACTCTGAGGCCATACCAGTTGATGACAGCCTACTCTAGAGATGAAACTGGGAACAAGTTCAGTTGATATAGTTCAAATGGGAATTGTTAGCTGGACTCTTCTTCTTTTCCTAAAATGTATGGTTGTTTGTTTTCTTTTCTAGTAAATGTATGTAGGGTGGGGAGGTAGATGATGGAAAGAGGAGGTGACAGAAACATTAGGCATTACAAAGGCCAACACATGTACCATTATACCAACACATGTACCCCTTTTATGCAAGACAGTGCTAAAACAAGAGAAAGAGCCAAGACTAAAATATGCAGAAATAGTAGCTGCTTTGGGCCATCTCACCTCTCTATTACTCACAGTTCACCTCCAAATTTAACCAAACTCTGGTTGGTTGTTGTCCTTTATTTTGAAGAGGATCAAAATGAAATCTCTATGCTAGAGTTAAGTTTCAGTGTGTCCGCCTGTGACAGATCAGACCAATACAAGCTGAGACTGTTGTACCATAGGTTGGTCACAAATAGTCCATGTGGACATTTGAGGTAGAGTCTCTAAATTGGTGTAGCCTGTGTTTCCTTTCAGCTGTTTCATTTCTTCTTTGTTTAAAGAACACAGCACCTTCTCTGATATGGACACACCATGCTAAGAGGTCCTGTGCTAGTGTCTCCTATGACATATAATCAATTACAAAGTTTTTAAGAGAGACCTTGAGAATGTCCTTGTATTGCTTTTTCTGACCATCATTTAAATGCATGTTCTATGTGAGTTCTTCATAAAATAGTCTTTTTGGTAAGTGTGCATTTGGCATTCAAACAACATGGCCAGCCCATCAGAGTTGTACTCTCTGAAGGCAAGTTGGAACACTTAGTAGTTTAGTTCAAGAAAGGACCTCAGTGTCTGGTCTCTTATTCTGCCAGGTGATTTTCAGAATCTTCCTAAGACAATTCAAACGAAAGTGATCCATTTTCTTGGCATGGCACTCATATATGGTCCAGGTTTCATAGGCAAACAACAATGAGGTCAGTACAACATCTCTGTAGAACTTTGATTTGGTAGGTTAATACCTCTTCCCTCCCATACTTTTCTCCATGTGTCAACCTCATTAGCAACGTGTACATCCCTGGAAAGTACACCACAAAGGTAAGTGAACTTATCCACTGCATTCAAAACTTCTTCATTTACTGTAACTGATGGTAAATTCTTCAACTTGAAAAGGCTAAAAACCAAGACCAAAATGGAGGAAGTGCTGGTGTATGATTTTCTGTTTGCAGGTGATTGTGCACTCAATGCAGCCTCTGAACCTCACATGCAACAAACTATGGATCACTTCTTTGCTGCTTGTGCTAATTTAGGCATAGCAATTAACACCAAACAGAGGAAGGCATTCCTTCAGCCACCACCACGCTACCACAGCAACCAAATGCTTTGTATAAGTCAAATGGCATACTTATTGTTGCAATATCTCTTTAAATATCAAATAAATACTAGTCTCTTCCTCAAAAAAATCTAAATCATCAGCCTCCTACCTCTTGACATGTCTAAATGCATTGAAAGAAATTATGGTGCAATCTCTTGTTCCCTTCACTACCTGTTCCTATAGGAAAGATACTACAACTAGAATCCTTTATACTCATATTCTGCATCCGCCATCCCAGTTCCTCAATTCCCTGACACTTATCATCACTACCCTGAAATGATTCAAGGACAGTCCTATGATTATCCGGTCTCTTTCCTAATTCTTCAACCTATCTAAAATCAGGAATTAGTCTGTCTCCTAAATATTCTTTTGAAATATTTCATTTGTTTATTTACTATTATCACCTAGTTGTAGATTAGCTCTTTAGAGTGGGAAGTATAATAATTTGTTTGTTCCCAGTTAGACAAATCAATAAATCTTAGAGAATGTGTAAACAGGCCCTGTGCCTGAACTGAGGATATAACTTTTTGTTCTTAAAATTAGATTCTGCAATGACCATCAAATCTGGCTTAAACCTTGAAATACAGACCATGTGTTTTCTTCTTTGAGTCTTTTGAATGGAAGATTAAATTATAGACTTTTCAGGAAAAGGGAACTAAGTGGGAAAATGGGAAGTTATAGAAATGATATAAAAAGCTATTTTTTAAAAAAGATAGGTAACTTTATATAAAAGACTTTTAAACATGAAACAGAAGAGGTATGCTTTATAACCTAATTATATTCCATTTGTAAAAGCATTTTGTGTTTGTTTGTAGGACCTATTTAAAACCATGATCCTATTTCCTAACAGTAATTTCTAGAATATCATCTGTATAATGTTTCCATTAATCTCCATGAATTTCTATTTACTCAAATAGAGAATTATCTAAATAATTAGAAGACTATTAGTTGATCATGGTGGGGGAGAGTCAATTTAAAAATGGTAATAAATTAACTTGTAGATTTAAAGCTAAACCAGTTGAATTACTATGCCAATACTGCATAGAACAAGCAGTATAATTTTGGAAATCATCAGTAGAAAATGAAGGTTTAGAATCTTAACTGAAATTTAGGAAATTTGGAAGTGATATCCCCTTTTTACTTTTCCTAAAGTGAATTATAAAGTGTTAATCACCCAGATTATTTTGAATTGATTAAAAAGTCGAAATGAATCATAATCAGAAATAAGGAAAGTCAATAACCCAATATTCAATGAATCAGAAAAAAAAACCAAATTGTATGGAAAAGAATTTCTTATTTCATAAGAACTGCTAGAAAAACTGGAAAAAAATGTCTTATAACATATATCATGACAGTTAATCAGTCAACAAGTATTTATTAAGCACCTGCTATTGGCCAGGCACTGTGCTAAGAATGCAAAAAGAGGCAAAAGAGATTCTCTGCCTTCTAGGACATCCACACACACACATACATGTACATGTTTATGTGTGCACACATAGGTGTATATGTATGTTTCTACATATATATGCAACACATGTGTATATGTATAGATATATGTTTATTGTGTGTATATATATTCTGATGATTTCATTATATATGTGTGTGTTTGTCTGCATGTATATATGTGTGTATATATGAACCAGATCAGGTACTATTTGCATCAATGGCTAGGGAGAGAGTTTTTTAAAAAATAAGCAGTCACCAATTTTAAAGATTTATTTCAATTGTGCTCTTTTATTATAGTAGTAACAGATTATTCTCAATTTATGACAGGTCTCCTACAACAAAATTAAGCAGTTAAGCCAAACTAATAACATAGTTACCTCATTCGAAAGTGAATTCAATATGTCACATCTGTAGTACCTCTCACAAATATTTTTAAAAATATTAATAGAAATTTATTCTCTCTTCCCCCTATTCCTAACCCATTAAAAATAAAGGAATATATATATGTATATACATATACATCTATGCATATATGTGCATGTGTGTATGTGTGTGTGTATATATATGTGTATATATACATATATGTAGTAACAAATATCCATAACCAAGTAAAACAAATGTAACTTGGATAAAATATCTCTGACAAGGGTCTGAATATATATATATATACATATAAACATATATATATACATATATGTGTGTGTGTGTTTATGTAGACTTGTGTGTTTCTGTACACACACATGTAAGATAGGCATAAGACTAAGAGCTGTTCTCCACTGAATGAGGGATCAAAGAGTATGGTTGATTCTCAGAAAAGCTGCAAACTCTTACAAACTGTATTAAAAATTTCTCCAAATTGGTACTAAAAGCAGAAATGCAAATTGAAATCAATTTAACGTTTCACTGTATATGTATATATCAAATTGACAAAAGTAATGAAAGGTGGGAGTAATCAGTGACAGAAGAGTTGTGGAAGGATAGACACATTAATACATTCTTGGTGTTGCTGTGAATTAGGCAAAGCATTCTGGAAAACAATCTGTAATTATGCTGAGAATGAATAAAAATGTTCAAACCCTTCAACCTAGAAATCCCAATAGTAGGAACATGCTCAAAAATCAAAGATGGATTATGCCAGAATCTTGTATGCACCAGAATATTCACATCAAAGAATTGGAAACAAAATAAATCCATAATAATTAAGAAGTAAGTAAACAAATTGTAAAGCAAGAATGAATATTAGTAGGGACAAACATGAAAAAACGTATATGGACTGTTGCAAAGTGCAACAAGCTGAGCCAGGAAAATGTGTGTGTGTGTATGTGTGTGTGTGTGTGTGTGTGTGTGTGCATGTGAGACTAAAAAAATCAAATGGAAATGACAACAGTAACAAAAGAAAATCATTGAATTCTGGGCCATTTTAACAACCAAGATAAGAGATTTGAGAAAAGGATCCTTCCTCCTTTCTTTAATGCAGGGGGCATTGGGTGTGGAACATGTACTGTAATAATAAGCTGATAAGTTAACTGATTTTGTTGAGTTGCCTCATTTTTTCTTTGTTGAATGAGTGGATCACTGGATAGAGTTGAGAGAAGGAATATATTTGAAAATAAAGATAATATAAGAACTAAGGATGTCAATGATTTAAATCTGAAAAATCCATGCTCTTGCTGATGTTCATTAAATCTCTCTATTCAGGCAAATGTGTTTCTATATAATTCTGTTTGGTTCTTTCTATCATGATATTCTGTTATGTATTTATTAAACTTCCTGAGAGTTGGCTAGAAAGATGCATCAAATAATTTTCAAATCCCTTTCGATAAAAAACAAAAGTGTTCAAAAATTTGACCAAGCTGATAGCTCAACCTTTACCATTAACTTAATAGCATAATAAAAACCTAGACCCTTGTAGATCAAAACTGTTCCTCAGGACATGTTTCAAGCATCTCACGGTTATTCTTTGAGTGCAAACATGTGATTTGCAATGTGTGGGGGCCAGAACTCAGTGTGACCTTAGATAAGAAAAGTCACAGTACCAGAGAAATCATTTCTACTCTAATATATTTTCTCTGGATATCACCTCTTTATGAGACAGTTGTTTATGTATTAGGTCATGTACTGTTTTCTAAAAACTGAACATGAAACTCCAGAGAGTATGTTAATTTCCTCAATAGCTGGTGATAGATTTTCAAAATGTAAAACTTCATGAGTACACTTTTTAAGCACATTTGAATGTGTATTTTCCAGAGCCATGACAGTATCATCACAAATGAGTGAGGAGGGCCTGTAGCTAGCAGAGCCTCACCATAAATGGTACCATATGATTGTGAACCAGACTATCATTGACTAAAGTCAAATGCTTCTCCTGTGAGAAGCAGCTACATGCACTACTGCATAGAAACAACCTCATCTTTGGACAATTATTTCAACTTCTGCTTCATCATTCCCGCTGGTTCGATGGATTTATTTTCCTCAATGGACTCTTTGGCATTCTTTATGATCTTGTATCATGACTCATGTAATGATATTTCCCATTTCCACATCTTTTTCTCTCTCAGGATTTGGTAAGTGCCATGCATTGCCACCACTAGTTCACTTATTTCCACAATAGAGTGAGACAAGGACCTAATAGACATCCTTAAAGCTAGTTGTTTTTGTTTGGATGTCCTGCAATTCATGTCCATGAAGTAAGTCATCCCACACATAGGGGGATAAAAAATATATAATTGTTTATGCCTTCACAACATCCAAAAAAGAAAAGAAAAAACCATATAACAATGTGAAATAAATTTAAACTATGTTTAAAAATAGCCCATGGTAACTAATTAATCAATTTATTAGTTATATCAGCATTAATGCAAATCTTCCATTATGGAAACAGTAGGTACTATTAAATTGATTTTAAATTGCTTTCAACTCAGTCTTTTAGAGATGGGCCTTTAAAATTATTTTATTATAGCCTGCAGATCCATTTGGGTTTTGATTTTGCTTGCATGTCATTTGAAATTAATGATGAGGATAATTTTATCATGATATAATATTTTGTTATTCAATCCAAACATTTGAGGATAGTTTATGGCTAATATTTTCTTGGTGGCTTCTTTAGTAACTTACTGAGTTTTGGTTAAAATGACAAAACATATAAACCATCAAATGAACTCTGAAGTGGTCAAGAGGCCAGAAATACAGGTCAGAGCCCTACCATTTGTTACAATATTCCATCACATTGTCAATGCAGGCAGGAGGGGATGTGGTGAAGAGGGAAAGTAACATAAAAATGAAACTTCTTTCAATCTATTATTTCTAAAGAATTACGTAAGATTTAAAATAGGAGAAATGCTGGAATTTTTTAACCTTCATAGCTTAGTAAAACAAAAAATAAGGAGTATATAAATATTAGTGATAAAGGATCAGTCCATCCTTCCATTTACAATCATATCAAACCACTGAATGATTTCTGCTAAATCTAAAGGAAGTATCAAAGGATATAAAATCAAAATAATAACCCTCTAAATTTTACCCAAAGTGATTTTACCTTACTGTGAGAACAGGAATATACATTCCCCTCTGATATTTGTCACCACATTCATTCACTAATATAGTAATGTTTAGAAATAGATGACTGTAAATATGAACCCACATAATTTTGCAAAGCATTTCAATCAAAAGATTACATAATGCCGCTGTGATTCATATTTTATTGAGTAGTGCAGGGACAGATGCATGGTGATAGCACAGATTATATCAAAGTTTTGCCTATATTTTCCCAGACACAATGACCATCAAAAATGCATTATGTCTTCAGAGGACTACAGGATTTCATGCACTAGCTGAAGATAAAAGCAAAAATAAAACACTAAGCAGAGAGGCAGGTTTAAAAGAACAATTTATATGCAAGCTTGAAGCTGAAAAGATTATTATTTGTGATTAAAAGAAATAGTATCTCACCTGCATTGAACTTTAAGATCTAATTAAAACAGATTTGGTAGACTATAGAAATACTTTTTCTGCTTAGAGTGTTTTTAAGTATGTTTGTATTAGAGATATTGGATAAAGCCAAAAGGAGAGATTTGCTTTGGGAAAGGAATTTTCCTGACTACTCTAAGGATTGTGGCAGTGATCCAAAAACATGAGGCATAACTGTATTCTTGTCTGTGCCAATTGCTTTTTCCCTACTCATTCCAATTTATTTGAATAAATATTTACTAAGCTTTTCCTAATACTATATGGAGATATAGAGATGAAAAGTGGTGTAACTCGACCTCAAGGAGCTTACAATCAAATTAATTTGGCCTTGGAAAAATCTATGAAAATATCAAATTAGCAGCAACAATAACCATTCAATGAACATTGAATTATTTTAATTATGTTGGATACATAAAGGAACTTAACAAATATTCAGTGAAAAAGCATGATGTGGAAATCCTTTTCATCCTAAGGCTGAATTTGGAGTGGGGGAGAGTAAAGAGGGAAATGATAAAAAATAGATTTTGGCTTGTAATGGGGGAAGGGGGAAACTCAAGAAAGCACCTTGGGAAGTAATATCATAAAGTGTGTGCATGTATGTGTGTGAGTGTGTGTGTTAAAGAGAAGCCAACCACTTGTCATAGAGATGGGCAGCTTGTATGCTTCACAAGTATTCTTATGAGATAGAGAAGAAGGGGAGAATCTTAGACCAGGCAGACTTTTTAGAGAGAGAGAGAGAGAGAGAGAGAGAGAGAGAGAGAGAGAGAGATAAAATGTTTGTGTGTGTGTGTATCTGTGTGTGTGTGTGTGTGTGTGTGTGTGTAATCCCGCCAACTATCCAGATACTCAGAAAAGTTTCAAGAGTTATAAATATTTGCTTTCTATGTGGGAATGTAAACCATTCAACTTTAGTAAGTCCCTTGTGATTTCTCTTTCCTGTTTACCTTTTCATACTTCTCTTGATTCTCCTGTTTGAAAGTCAAATTTTCTTTTCAGCTCTGGTCCTTACATCAAGAATGCTTTAAAGTCCTCTAGTTCATTGAATGACTGTTTCTCCCCTGAAGTATTATACTCAGTTTTGCTGGGTAAGTGATTCTTGGTTTTAATCCTAGTTCCTTTGACTTCTGGAATATCATATTCCAAGTCCTTTGATTCCTTATTGTACAAACTGCTAGATCTTGTGCTATCCTGATTGTATTTCCACAATACTGGAATTGTTTCTTTCTGGGTGCTTGCAATACTTTCTCTTTGACTCGAGAACTCTGGAATTTGGCTATAATATTCCTAGGAGTTTCTCTTTTTGGATTTCTTTCAGGAGATGATCAGTGGATTCTTTCAATATTTATTTTGCCCTCTGGTTCTAGAATATCAGGGAAGTTTTCCTTAAAAATTTTATGAAAGATGATGTCTTTTTATGATCATGGCTTTCAGGTAGTCCCATAATTTTTCAGTTCTTTCTCCTGGGTCTATTTTCCAGGTCAGTTGTTTTTCCAATGAGATATTTCACATTATCTTTCACATTTTCATTCTTTTGGTTTTGTTTTGTAATTTTTTGGTTTCTCATAAAGTCATTAGCTTCCAGCTCTTCCATTCTAATCTTTAAAGAACAATTTTCTTCAGTGAGCTTTTGAACTTCCTTTTCCATTTTGGCTAATTCTGCTATTTACAGCAGTCTTCTCCTCATTGGCGTTTTGGACCTCTTTTGCCAATTGAGTTACCCTATTTTTAAAGGTGTTGTTTTCTTCAGCATTTTTGGACCTCCTTTAGCAAGCTGTTGAGTTGCTTTTCACGATTTTCTTGCATAGCTCTCATTTCTTTTTCCAATTTTTCCTCCACTTCTCTTACTTGTTTTTCAAAGTGCTTTTTGAGCTCTTCCAGGGCCTGGGACCATTGCATATTTATTTTGAAGGTTTTGGATGCAGAAGCCTTAACTTTTATGGTTTCCCCTGATGGTAAACAGTGTTTTTCCTCATCTGAAAGGATGGGTGAGAGTACTTGTTCACCAAGAAAGTAACCTTCTATAGTCTTATTTTCCCCGCCTTTTTGGGCATTTTCCCAATCAGTTCCTTGAGTTTTGAGTCCTTTGTCAAGAGTAGGGTGTACTCTGGCGACCTGTAATTTCTCAGTTCCTCCAAGGTGGCACAATGGAGGAGAGGAGTTTATTCGCTGACCTGGCTGGTGACTGAGGTTCAGATCAGCTGCTTAATTCCCCCAGGGGCTTTATCCAACAATGGATGCTTTCTGCTGCCTGCCTAACCAGGGCACCTTAGCTGGGGTCTGCTGCTGCTGCTGCTGCTGCTGCTGGTGCCACCACCACAGCTGCTGCCTGGGGCCAGGGCTAGGGGAGCACCCTGCTTCCTTGTCATGGAGGTGAAAAAGCCCTCTCACTGACCTTTGGCACCTGTGGGTTAAGGAATCTGTGTACCTCCCCTATTTGCTGCGGTCCTCCTCCTCCAGGTGCCCTGGGGCCAAGGTGGGGTTGCAGTCTGCTCCACTTCTGGTGTGACAGACTTTTTCCATCAGACTTCCAAGTCACCCTGGGCTGGGAATCTCCTCCACTCATTATTCTGTGGCTTCTGCTGCTCTAGAATTTATTGAGAGCCTTTCTTTACAGGTATTTTATGGGCTGTGGGGGGAAGAGCTAGAGTCCGTGTGTCTTTCTACTCTGCCATCATGGCTCTGCCCCCTAGAGAAAAATTTCTTGGCATTTTAGTTTTTCCATAAAAGTAATGGTTTGTTTAGAGATCAGTCAGCAAGCATTGAGTATGAGTGATGTGACAAACATTATTCTGGATATTAGAAATACAGAGACAAAAATGAAAGTTATCTTGCCTCCAAGTAATTTGAATTTTCTTTGGAAAGATGATACCTATGCATATAAATATATAAAAAACTGAATTCAACTTTGGAGGAACAGGAGCCACTAATAGCTAGGAAATAGGAGACAGATCCAAATAAGATTGATTTAAAGTAGAAGATGGTGTATGAGAGGAGCTTTGAAGGAATCTAAGGATTCTAGAAAGTGGAAATGGAGCAATGTAGAGTAGAAAGGAAGATTTATAAGCATGGGCTGAATGATCTATTGATCATGTTGTAGAAGAGATCTCTGTTTAAATATAGATTCAATAGTCTTTGAAATCCCTTCCAAGACTGAGATTCTGTTTCTATTGACTTCATGCAGCCTCGTTGATTCCCCAGCTGAAAGTGCTCGCTCTCTTATCAGCTATTTTTGAAAAGCTGGCCTCTAGTTTATTCAATTTTTATCATACTTACTAATATATATGCTGCATCTTACACACACGCACATGCGCACACGCACACACACACACACACACACACACACCTTTTAGACGCTACATTCTTTCAGGATAGGGAATATGGCTTATTTTTTTTACTTTTATTTTTACCTCCAGTATTTAGAACTCTGCTTTTTACATAGTAGGCTATCAATATTTGTTGAATTTTCATGGTTCCCATCATAATATGTAGTTGGGATGGAAGGACATATGTGTTAAAAACAGAAAGAGCGTAAATTATAAACTTTAATATATAATGATTGGGTTTGTCTGATGGATGGTAGATCAGTGTTCAGATTGTAATTAAATGATACAAGAACTAGTTAGTCAAGATATCTGAATGAAAACATATTGTAATATTTATTTCAGGGCTACATAGGAATAGGTATCAATAAGTACCTTCCTAAGTTCATAGATTTAGAGCTGGAAAGGACCTCAAAGTCCAATCTACTCATTTCATAGATAAACAAACTGAGAACCAGAGAGGTTAGGTGACTTGCTGAGAATTACACAGCTAGTAAGTGGGTCAGGCAGGATTATCATCTAGAATTGAACTATCATAACATTAAGTCTCCTGACCTAACTTGATGTTGTTTCCACTCATTTGAAAATGGTCTTCTTCAAAAGTTGTATCTTACTGTCAACGTCATTGTCCAGAAGGGATACCCAGGTTCTCACAACTTCAGTGCCACCTTCTACTCACGATTTTCTCTCACCCCCTTCCATATATCCATCAATAACCAGATCCTTTTGGTTTTATTTCAACATTTCTCACCTCTTCACCTGCAGGCTACTCAGAAAGCTATTATCCTTCTCCACACCTTCATTACCAATCATCTAGACTATTGCAGTAACCTTAGAATTGATCTCCCTGCCTGAAGTCTATTCTGATTCCAGTGCAGCCCTCACACAGCTAACAAAGTGAAGACCCAAGTCTAACCATAGCATTCCCTTACTTGGCAAACTTGAATTTTAGTACCAGCTTTATCATGAATTTGCTGTGGAATAAATCATTTGACTAACCTTTGCTTCACTTTTCCTCATCAGTAAAATGAGGGAATTAGACAAGATAACTTCTGGAGCTGTAGAAATGCGATGATGGGATAAGAGCAGCTGACCTGGGTTCACCCAACTTCAGCTCCATTTGCCTGATTTTTGCTTCTTTTAGTCACTGTCTCTACTGTGTAGTGACTAATGGGGAGCCAGTACAGGATCTCAAATCCAACCATTCCAAAGAACAAACCTAGAGGACAACAGCCCATCCCCAAACTACAATTTCTTCTCAATGATTAATTGAGGATTGGAGATATGATCACTAGTCAATAGGCTCCATGGAAGCATCATGGTTCAGTGGAAAAGGCATTTGACTCAGTCAGAGGACATAGTTTTGGAGAGTAACCTTGTCACTTACTACCTAGGCAACCTTAAGCAAGTTTCTTAACTTCTCACTACAGTTTCCTCATAGGCCATCTATGAGGCCATCGTCCTTTGACTGTTGGCTAAGCAATTATACCCTTCTTAGCTGTCTGTTAAATCTGCCCCTGCCTAGCCCAATTTAAGTAATTCAGCACATTTGATGCAAAAGTTCAGAGTGAGGTAACATCTAAGGTAAGATAACCACAGAGGCAAAAGATCTAAAAATTTCTCCACATGAGAAATTTCAGAAGTGAAAGGCTATACCCAGTGTGGAGAATCAGGTAAGATTTCATAGAAGTAGCAGCATCTCATCTGGCCCTTTAAGAGAGCAAATAAGTTAAACAGGTGGAGAATCAGAGGGAATGTAGTTCAGGGCATTGGTGATGATGATCTCAAATTACACAAGGTGGGAGAGAACATGATGAAATCGGTGACTTGATAATAGTTAGTCTAGTTCAGCTGCATCTGAGGGTGTGTGAAAGGGAGTTGTACGAAATCTGAATCGTGCCTGAAGTCATTACCTTCGACTTCCTTGGAGGGCTTTTCTCAGTCAGCTGTGTTAGTTCCAGAGAGAAAGTATACAAGAGAGCAGATGTTGCTTCAACTACGAAATCTAAGTCAATTGCGAAATCGAGACTGGGTCGAGTAAGATGATGAGAAGGAGATAGCAAGAGTCCTGAAGAGGGGGATGAGCCTAAGCAGTTGCTGCAGGAATTGTGAATACTATTATTAATGCTGTCCCATATTTCTTTTCCTCTTTATTGGGTATTGGCTTCAAGGGCCTTTTCCCTTGAAATATTTTGTTTTTGTAAAATAGAAAACGTATCTCAAACTGAAAGTCCTGTGGTCACCTTAAGCTGCACCTGTCCAAAACTCAACTTGCTATCTTTTTTCCTAAAACTTTTCCCTCTTCCCAATTTCCCTATTACTTCTGAGGGCACCAGAATTCTATGAGTTACTCAGATTTACTGCTTAGATGTCATCTTTGACTCCTAGCTTTATCTCACCAACTACATCTAATTAGTTGCCAGGACCTATTTCTTCCTTTGAAACATCTTTCATATTTGTCCCTTCTTTCCTGACACTGACACCATCTTAGTCCGTACCCTGATCACCTCACTCCTGCAATGTTGAATGAAACTACCAGATAGTCCTTACATTTCCCCCCATTCCATTCTGCCCTCCACTCAGCTGTCAAAGTAAACTTCTCAAAGTACAACTTTGCCCATGTCATCTCCCTGCTGAATAAACCCTAGTGGGTCCCCGTAACTTCCCATATCAAAAATAAAATCTTCGATTTGCAATTCAAATCCCTTAATAACTTGGTCACTCCCTAACTTTCCAGTTTATTTATATCCTATACTTCCCTATGTGCTTTACAATCCAGTGACTCTGGCCTGCTCGATGCCAAGCCAAGCCTTCTTGTTGCCTGTTCCCAGTGCTTGGGATTCTCTCCCTCATCTCTGCTCCTGGATTCCCTAGCTTGCTTTGTGTTTCGGTTAAATCTCAGCTTCTGCAGAAAGCCTCACCTAGTCCTCCTTAATGCTAGTGACATGGGTGTGTGTGTGTGTGTGTGTGTGTGTGTGTGTGTGTGTGTGTGTGTTTGTGTGTGTGTATGTGTGTGTGTGCATGTGTGTGTGTGTGTGTGTGCGCATGCTCAGCATAGTGCCTGGCATATAATAGGAGCTTGATTCTTGTTTCCTTCATTCCTCTTCCTTTCAAGCACCTCACACTATTCCTGTCACATAGTAGGGATTTAAGGAAAGCTTATAGACTAGCCTAGGAATTTCTTTACACTCACAAATGAGTTCAGAAGGAAAAAAGCATATATAATACTTACTATGAGCCAGGCATCGTACCAAGTAGCAGAGATATAAATACAACAAAAAGAAAGACAGTCACTGTCCTTTATAATAGGGAAGACAAAGCACAAAATGGAACTTTAAAGGGGATTGGGTGAAGTTCAGAAAGTCAGGTGCAGAGTTAGAAGTACAATGAAGGCTGGCTAGACTTGGCCCCTTCACAAAATGAAGGCCCAGGAGAATTCACCGATGGGAGAAGGGGTAGGCATGGGAAAGGGATATTCTAGAATGAGAAAACCACAGAGACAGTACAAAATTGTGAAGTGAGAGGCCTCAGGTTCTAAGAGATGTTCTGGGATCAGAATGCAGAAACATGATTTTGAAGTACAAAAAGACTGAAGTAGGTTTAGGAGAGGAATAAAAACAGGCTGTTCTGGGCCCCTTCACAAGATGGGTTTAGCTCTGCCTCTGCCATTTAATAACTGTCTGGTTTTAGATACGTCAATAAAACTCTCTGAACTCCATTGTAAATTGGGAGTCGTAATCTTTGCCCATTTGTAGAGCTGTTCTGAAAATACTCTTAGATAATATACAGGGAAATGCTATGAGAATTGTAAATCTATTCAACTATCAGGCATTAGGTCTACTGATCTCAAACTAATTTGAAGGGGAAAAAGTTGTCTTCAGTCAAAGAACTTACTTTTGAATAAGGACCATGAGGCCTATTCAAGGTGAAGTATTTGGAGAAATTCCACTAAATTCCCAAAAGTCAGTCATCCTATGGGAAAACAAGTAACTAGATGCTCCCTATTTAAAATGTGTATGATCACAAGAGAGGTGAGCTGCTCTGTTCAGAAATATACTTCCCACAGAGTCCACTAATTACAGATTAATCTGGATGAACAAACTCTGCTTTTGAAATACAAATAGCTACCTTACTCTCTGTTAAATTATGCTTGCATTCACATGAATTTCTTTAATCAAATAATCTAAATTCCTGTGGAGCAGGGGAAAGGGGGAAATCTGAGGAAATGGGAATTTCCGGGGTGGGGGGGGAGAGAAGTAATTTTGGAGGAAATGGTAACCCATTTCTTGAGGTGGGAGGAGCGTGGCATATGAGAATGGGACAAAGGAAGGTGGAAGTTCAAGGAAGATAAACCCTGGTTACTGGCAATTTTCCTTTGCTCTTTGTATTGCCTCAGCTAGCTTAGGAGGGACTGAATATATTCATGGGTTCAGAGTTCAAAGTATCATAGGTAACTGATACAAAGAGTATTACAAAACTTTGGCTTGAAAAAGTAGGGAGTATTTGGGAATTTATCCTGGTTCAGAGTTTGTATATACAACTTCAGGACCTATGAAGGGATCTTGTTATTCATTGTTACAGAAGGGCTGCAATGTAATAAACCATTTCAAGATTGGCAACTTTGCTATGATGTGGTTTACAAAAGTGATTGTGTTCCAGGTTCAAAGGCATCGGGGTGGAACTTTTTGAATGCAATAATGAAAATACATTTCTTGCTACTTTATTTCATAAAGGATTTGTAATCTCCCTGTCAAGTGAATGCAACAAAATAGTGAATGATGTATGGAATGGAAAATGAAACCTAGGACTGTGTGATCACTGTTCACTACCTAGACACACAATATCAGCTCAATCAGAGACTACAGAAAAATCCTCTGAGTATAAAAGATGGCTAAAAGCAATCTTCTTGATAGATAAAATGTAGCTGCTTGTGTGCACGCAAATATGTTTCTGCATACAGAAGAGAATACTGACATCCCAACTGGAAACAGATTTTTGCCCTTTTGAATTGTATAACTGCCAGTGTCACAAAAATCAGGAGAGTTGCAGGTAGTACAGCCTTTTAATTTTATATGAAGCAAGACAATTGAACAGTGGAAATAAATATTTTTTTTCTATTTTGGCCAGATGTGATTTAATTGGAACAGACATGGGGAAGGAGGTTTGGCTTAGTGTATATAACACCAGCCACAGAGTCAGGAACCAATTAAACCTCTGATAACAAACTCTCCTACAAATTCTTATGGTGTCCAAGCAAAAGTGGCATCAAGATTAGAAAGAACAACTAGAAAAGTCCTCACAGTTTAGGGATGTATGATATGCTTTGTTCCCTTAGGCACAGTGTAGTTGTATTGCTGGGCTCTTTGGGGAGCTATGAATTCACATTCTCTCTATGCTTAGTTCTCAGTGTAGATATTCCTATCAGCTGATCAAAAGATTCCCCCTAGGAAACTGATGACATGATGAAAAGTCCAATATCCTCCTGACCCTTCAAGGTTTTCAGGGCTTTTGTCTGGCCAAATGGAAGGGAGGGAGACCAATACTGAATTCAAAGTCTCCCCTTCCCCAGCCCACCCTGGATAGGCAGTTCCTTCTCATGGATCTTAGTTAAAATGTCATGCTTGTTTCAGTTTCTCAAATGATCCTTTATATCTTACTTGACAATATGTAAATGACTGCTGGGGTACAGATACATTTCCTGAGATTTTCTGAACAATATTTTTGTGCAATCTCACTCTAGTTCGAAGGACTTTTCAAGCCCAATCAATTGTCTGCCATTGATGAACTGAGATGTATTCTTAGTTAAGATATCAGGGCTAAAATGAGATAGGATTGATTGTCTTAATTAATGCATATTTTATTTGACAGATAATAGGGAAAGCTTGAAGGTCTTTGAAGAGAAAAAAGTAGCATGTGAAGATCTTTGCACAAATACCAGAAAAATCTGGGAGAGGCATGAAGGACAGATTGGAGAGGGCAGGACTACAAGTGGGGGCAGGCAAGTGGTAAATGTTTAGGAAGCAATTGCCATATTCCTGGCCCAAAGCAACAAGGATCTGGACCACAGCTGTTGGTAGGTAGAATAGAGTAGAAAGGGAGGATGTAAATAATTTTGGTAATTAAGAAAAATGGTTAATTGTAAATGACTAGTTGTGGGATTTTAGGAATGATGAAACAAAAAATGGCTTGAAATATTTTTTAGCACAAGTAATTAGATAAACAGGGGTGGTCTTAACAAAGGTGGTCTTGAGGAAAGGAAATGAATTGCTTTTTTCCTATAAAGAATTTGAAGATGGCCAATAGATGATTAGAAATGTGGATCTAGATGTGGAGAGAGTCCTTGGCTGGTTATAGTGATTTGTGAGTCACTAGCATAGAGGTGATAATTCAGCTATGGAATTAGATTATATTTCCAAAACAGAGAGTAGATAGACTAATAATCTGGAGAGAGAACACTGGCACATAACCACACTAAAGGAGAATCAAGAACAAGTAATGATGGAGAGAAAGAAGGAATGGTCAGATAAATAGAAGAGAAGTCATGGGAGGACAAAATCCAAAAGGAAAAATTCATTAATAGTATCAGTGAAGAATGAGAAAATTTCATTGGAGATAATAATCTTTCAGAAATCAGTTTCCATGAAGCAGTCAGCATGAAAGCTAAACTGAAAGTGACTGAAGTACTTATAACATTATGTGTTTGTTCTTTCAAGGAGTTTGGCAATGAAAAGCAGGAGAGATAGAACTGTATCTTGATGCTGCCTGATTATAAAATCAGAGAATATGAGTTTAAATCTTGCTCCTCTATTTAAAATCATTTAATTTTTCTGGGACTCAGTTTCCTGATCTCTTAATTAAAGGCATTAGACTTGACAATATCTAAGGTCCTTTCCAGCTCTAAACTTATAATCTTCTGAAGTTTGTGCTAATGTTCTGTTTTGCTTGTTTTATTCTTTTTCCTAGAATTATTCCTTTACCTGAAAGCTATGATCAAAAAAAGAGCCTGGTGTCTCAAGAAACTATTAAGGAAAACTGCCCTGATATCCTAGAACCAAAGGGTGAAATAGAAATAAAGGGAGTTCACTGATCTCCTCCTGAAAGAGATCCCAAAATGAAAATCCCCCTGAATATTATACCCAAATTCCAGAGCTCCCAATTCAAAGAGAAAAGTATTGCAAGGAGCCAGGGAAAAATAATTTAAATATCATAGAACCACAGTCAGGATTACACAGGATTTACTAGCTTCTAGATTAAAGGATGGGACAGCTTAGAATATGATATTTTGGAGGGCAAAGGAGCTAGGATTACATCCAAGAATCACCTGAATATAATGTTTCAGGGAGGAAAATGGAAATTCAATGAAAGAGAGGACTATTGAGAAAGCAGTGTTTGTCTGTTCCAAATTTTACCTATCCTGGTCCCACCAGCATGAAACCACATATCAATGCATGAAAAGTCTGAGAGCTAAATGTTGGTTGTAATTAAGCTGTTATTTTCAGCTTAACAATATTTGAAGACAAAGACGATGTCCAAAATATATGATTCTAGATCTGGAGTTCTTAACCTTTTTTGTTATAAATGTCTTTGGCAGTCTGCTGAAACCTAGAGACTCCTTCTCAGGACAAATTTTTCTTTTTAAATCCATGAAATAAAAAGGACAATATCAGCAAACAAAGCATGTGGAAATAAAGTTGTAATGTTATACAAGTTATACATTAACTATACAAGTTTATGTACTCCTGAAATTCATCTCTGCTCCCTTTGGGAATCCATGGAATGTAAGTATTCCTGATCTGGAAGTACAAATGGATAGAAATACCTTACAGCAGAGGTAATATAGTTATGAAATTAAGAATGCTCATTAGTTAATTAAGAATTAAGTGTGAAAGATGGATAAGGTTTCCTTAAGTATCTCAGGAAACCCAGCAGGAAGTTACAGTTGAAGCACAACACCAGAAACATCCAGGACTAACAGAAGCAGGAAAAAGAAAAAAGATTGGCAGAGGTGAGAGACGTTGTTCTTATAGTGTCAGAAAGAAATACATTCATTTAAATAACTGGTGCTTTTGATAGTAGAGAGGTCCAGGATAACCAAGCTATTATCTGTTGCATGAAATCAATATCATTTTAAAAAGCAACAGGAGAAATTGGACTGATTTGATGACACTACTGAGATTTGTACATGCCTTTGCTTTGCTCTTCCAGAAGGGAAACTCAAGCAATTCTTCCTAAGTTTTCACTTACAATTTTGTATCTGCTGCGTAGGACTACCTTTCTGACTTCTAAATCTAACAATTGAAATCATTTGACCCTGATAATATTTTCATTCAGGTTTGGGGTTCTCTGGCTTATTTGGTATTACTGAGTTTCTCAAATATGTTAGTATAAATTCTCTTGCTTCATTACTATCTCTGATGAACATATCTTGATAATTAAGGGAAACCATCAAGCAAGTATTGCAGGTTTTACAGAATATTTTATTTGAATTATTCTATGTGATGTGAGTTTCACCCTCCTTTTTAGGCTTTCTGTTCCTTTCACCTAAATCCCCTACAACTGGTGAGATCCAGCTTTCCTTACTATCAGTGTGGACATACATTCTTCAGGTATGTTTATGACATATGCAAAGCTGGAACATTCTTGAACCTGAAAGATGACACATCAGTAGGGCATTCTGACATGATATCCTCATTACAAATGAGGATAATAACTAGTTTAGTTTTTCCCCACTCGTTTGAAGGAGAATGGTGATTATTTTTTTCTTTTCTTTTTTTTTTTTGCCTAGAGAATTATAAGATTTTTAAAATATATTCCCTTTGAACTTCAAATTTCTTTTAAGGTTTAGCCCCTAGGGGTTCTATATGAGAAGATAGTAGAGCTCTGAGCTGCTAACATTTACAGGAAGAATTAACAGTGAAACTAAGCTACACAAGCTGGAAAGGGAATTTGACTGAGAGCAATACTCACAACATATTAGTCCTGAGAGGGAAAAAAGCCAGAGCTAAACTGAAGAATTGTTTTGTTTTCAGAGGCAAACTTCACAGTGCTGAATTCTTCTATTTCGTATATCTTTATTAAGTATCTATACATATATACACAAACACACATGTGTACATATCTATATATGTATAGATATATATATATATATATATATATATATCATCTGTCTTTTATAATAATCTGAGAGAGAAAAAGAACGAGGGGGAGAAAGACAGTGAGAGAGAGGTGGGGAGAGAGTGAACAAGTGAGAGAGAGAGAGAGAAAGAGAGAGAGAGAGAGAGATTCTAACTGCTGTCAATGCTGTCAAACTCCATCTTGGCAATAAAAGTTAATCCTGGAGATATTTGCTTTTATTTAAACAGGCTTTGGAAATATCTTCCTGAACTCTAGGATGTGATATTGGATTTTTTTTTTTTTTTTTTTTTTTTTTTACTGCTTGCTAATAGGTAGCTCTGTAGAATAGCTGAATTAGTATAATTAGATAAAGATATTTTGAAAGAGTTATTTTGTAAATGTCTATCAGATTGCTTTACAAAGATGAATAGTTGGCTACTGACTCTAAATCAAGTGTTCAAAAATGAATAATAGGCAAGTCTTTGTTAAGAGTGGAGAATGCAGGACAGATTTTTATTAAGTTATACTCAAATTCTTAAGTGATTAAAAAATTTCAATTCTGATTATGGTCATGAGGTCCATAGTTACCTTATGTTTTCATAAAAGCTGATTACAAGCATTTTGATTTAGCTACATAAAATACTTGCCCTGTTTACCCTAGAAAGTGTATTCTCTGAATCATTCCTCAGCTTCATTGAAAGAATCCTTGCTTTCATTTGTAACTATACCTTTGCAAGTCTTCACATCTCTTTCCCAATCTTAAGAATAATGTTGTTGATTTGGAGACAATGCCCATGTCACATCTGACACAATTCAAAAAGTAGTAAGGCGTTCTCAGCCAGAGAAGAATAAATTTTGTTGTCTTCCCCCAGTAGAAGAGATTGTTCAATGTAAATCCAACGTTTTGTTATTGGTCCAAAGAGAGTTTATATCTCTTATTAACTGGTTGAATAGTTCTCTTTTTGCATTTTTCTTGGTGTTTTTTTTTTTGTTTTTTGTTTTTAGCTTATTAAGGTATATTTTGTCATTCTGGAATCACATTAGAGCAATTTATGTTATTAGCTCTAAATCTGTGAAGTCAGTTTCCCTGAAGTAAAGGATTGGGAAATGCCTATAAAATAAACTTGGGAGACATAAATATAGATCAAGAAAGTACATGGATTTGGAATCTTTGGATTAAAATATTTAATTTGATAAAGGTCCTTTAAATATATTCATTATTATTATACATATATTATCCATTTTTTTCTTTTACTTACTGAAAGATTTATAGTATGATTTCAAAGACTTGGACTCTCTAAACCAATATTCTCCAAACTAATTTGACCATGGGACATATTGAGGCTTAAAGAACTTTGATATAACCCATTCATATGAAAAAAAGCATAACCAATATATACTGCTCTAAGGTATGGAATGCTCTGAATATAAAGGAGATGGGGGAGAGATTTTTGTAATAAAATAGAAAATAAAATCTAGTCTCTTTTTTATAATGAAATAGCACTGAGAATGGTAAGTATTTCTAGTCTGACTTGGACTGCAGTGCCTTCAGCATGTGAGTCTACCTTCTTCGATGCAGATAAAAAATTATCTGTAAGTCAAAGACTTAGAACATTGGTTGGGGACACTGAAAGATGAAATGACCTACCAATTTATATAACTGATTGACATCAGAAGTTGTATTGGAACCTAAGTTTCTATGACTCTATGACTCTAGGGCTGCCTAGTTAGTCACTATCCCATGCTGGCTCTCAACTCAATAAATTTTTATATGTGTTATTTTATATTTAATATTTTAGAGGAAAAGACATCACCTACACTGTTATCTCACACAACTACTCAAGTCACAATACACAAAACATTAGGGAATGCTGTTTGGAAATGTGATTCTAAATGTAGAAGAAAGTTTAGGACTAGACAAGGAGAAAATGATAAAATAGAAAATGGGAATATTATAAGAAGGAGCATTAATTAAATCAATCAGGTGACAATTAGAGTTAAATTAATATTATACATTGTCCTTGATGGATTAGCTATTAATTTCCTTTCTATTTGCTTGACTTTAAGATATTTGTTTATTTGGCAAGATTTGAGGAGTATCAAATATATTTTGAAAATGATAAAAAAATAGAACCAGTAAGATGTTGACCAAAATATTTTACTACAAGCAGAACTTATTATAATAGTAAAACTGGGCATTATTCCCTCTTTTATTTGGCTCATGTTCCCAAGTTTCCTACTGCATCAGCTGGTGGTAAGAACATATTGACAAGGCTACATGTTACATTCTGAGAACTGCATTAATCTCATGTGTTGTAGCTACGAGAAGCTTTCTATATTCTCTTTTCTGGCAACATTTTGGAGCATCAATGATGTCTAATGGATGACACACATATGAAGGTTGAGACTGATATTGGGTAGAAAGTGAAGGGAAAAAAGAAAAATGGGAAGAAATGAAATATTGCTGCTAGTACTAGTGATACTAGCTATAATTTATACAGCACTTTATGTTTTCCAAACACTTGACATATCTTATTTCAATCAATCTTTACAATAAACCTATGAAATAGTTTCTATTAGTATTACTATTTTACAGAGGAGCCTCTTGCTAAGCAAGGTTAAGTGACTTGCCCTGGGTACATGATTATTATCCTAGTATATAACATGTACTAGCTAGGATTCTAACTCAAGTGTTCCTGTCTCCAAGTCTAACCCTTTATCTTTTAGCTCACCCAGCTGGGTCAGTGAAATGGGGGTGGGGTAGGACTCTGAAAGTTTCAGAATCTTCTTAAATCAGTTGTATGGCAGATGGTTAAGGCGTATGAAGAAAAACAAAATAGTTCACTAGCCTCTAAAACAAGTTCCTTGAAACTAGGGAAAAGATGCTGAATTAGATAGGATCTGGGGTCCAAAACTCTGAAATTCCTTGGTAGTCTTTAAAAATTTCTATGGCCAAAAAATTCATCACCCTGCCATCAACTTTCTGATAAATCTCTCTGAACTTGGGTTGGTCACTTTTCTGGTGACAGACATGCAATCTGTTGCTTAAAGGGTTTTTAGCTTCTCAAGATCTTCCAGAACTAACATTGATGGCTGGTAAATACAGTCTTTAAAATCTCAAATCATTTCCATATTATGATAAGATAGTAGGAGGGCTAAGTGGAAATATTTTAATAAATGCATCTGTCATTTCTGAAAGCTAAGAATTTCCTTTTCTAAGAGTTATGGTGTGAACAGATAGCAGATGACTAGGCTGAATATTTGATTAACCATATTTTACATTTGCCTAGCCCTAGTTTAGCGTTACTCAGTACCCAAGGCAATAAGGTCATTAGAAATTAACCCCTGGATAAATTTGTGTTCCTGCCATGTATAAATATGTAACAAAATATTTTCAGCTTCAAATATGTCATGGCGGTGGCATGAAGACCTACCAGCCTCTTACTGTGTCAAGAAATGGCCTGTAATTAAATTTCCATTTAAAGTTCAATACATGATGATGTAAGATCAACATGTGAACATTATTTTTTCTAGTTATAAGAATAAAATGAATCTATTGTTCTATTTCTAGGCTACTTACTTTTTAAAAATATGTAATTATTTTCAACTTTAAAATTTCAAATTCAATGAACATTTATTTACTATATACATAGCACATGAATTCTTTTGTGTTTTGTAATGTTTTGGAAACTATGGAATAAGTATGCAAGTATTTTACCACATTTTATTTTTTTTCTTCAAATAAAGATCACTGAGTAGTGCACAGTAACATTTTTTTTTGCCTAAAATATCATGATCCATCAATCATAGAGTCAATAAACACTTACTTATCAAACAACTGCTATATTCCAAGAACAATCTAAGGTGCTAGCTGGGAGTAAAAAGAAAAATAATAGTCATTTCCCTCAAGTAACTTACCTTCAGCTAATTATATAATTGTGGGCATCTGGGTGGGGGGCAGTGGATAGAGAGCTTGGCCTGGAATAAGAAAGCCCTGAGTTCAAATTCACCCTCAAACACTCCCTGGACAAGTTCCTTATTTTTTTTTTTTTTTTGCTTCAACTTCTTTGTGCTTTTGTTTAAAGAAGCTTGTTTGATTTGTTTAAGGGAGATGGGTTGTGGGAAGCCAAGTAGGGGGAAGGCTTGCAGATGATGTTGTCCTCTGCATTGTTATTATGTATAGATTTTTGTTACTACAATGGATTTGGCTTTCTGGAGTCTGAATAAATGTTTTGGTTCTGTGTTCCATGTGGAGAGTCTATTGTATATCAAGATTCAGAACTGCGCTGGGATATTCATGACTGCTGTGGGCACTGTGAATATCACTTTGGTGCTACAAGGTAGTAGTTCCAGCCATCTGAGACAGCCAGTTCAAAGCACAAAGGCAGTAGAAGAAAGTATGGCATATAAGGAATCAGTAAAAAAAAGAATGTAGGGCAGGGTGGAGTAATTTTGAGAGGAATAATACGAAATAATGTTGAAGTGGTAGGTGGGGACTAAGTTGTGAAGGTTTTACATGCTAAACAAAGAAACTTACTATTCTGGGAGAAGTTGGGAGCTAATGGAGTTTTTTGAGTAGGGAAGTGAGATGGTCAAATTTGTGCTTTCAGAAAATAACTTTGGTAACTATGTTAAGGATGAATTGGAGGAAAGAGGTCAATTAAGAGACTTAGAATAGTCCAGGTAAGTTGCAATGAAGGTCTATTAGTTGATGACTATGTGAGTGGAGAGGGGACCTATTCAAGATATTGTAGATGTAGAAATGGCAAGTTTTGGTAGCCAATTAACATTAACTATATTGGATATATGAGGTAAGATGTTGCTGAGGTTTTTCCTTCATCAGAAGGGTGATAGAATCCTCCACAAGCATAGGGAAATATAAAAATCTAGAACCCCAAACAAGGATTTTACTCAGTTACTTAAGTCTTTGCATGTATGAGTTCAGTTTTTAATGGGGTCCACAGAATGAAATGGAGAAACAAATAAAGTAAATAGTATAATTAGCCCTACTTCCATAAAATAATTCTGATATTTTCCTCAAATGTTTGGACTGTTGTCTGTTAAAATAATTGGAGAGAGATGGTTTAATTACTGAGAATTTTTTTTTTTAATACAGCAGAAGTTATTCTTCCATAGTCTTCCTTAGTACAATGAAATAGTACGGTAACTAAAAGAGTTTAAATTAGAATTTTGCTTTATTTCAAATCATACACAGGGAAGGGGAGGAGGAGGATTTGTATCTTTAAAAAAAGCCATGATGCATCACCCTCAGAAAGAAGGGAGAAGGTCTGAATTCGGGGAATTATCTGGTTAAATAATGTCTTTACATAAATCCTTTCAGAAAGCTCCTTCACTTCCCAGTAGCAAGTGATAAAGAAAGGAATGAAAAAAACCTCAAATCAACAAGCTTCCCATTGAAACATAGTGGAATGGATGGAATCTCAAGACAAGCTTTATGCCACCAGTATTTAAGAACTGTGAGAGAACTTTTAGAACTCCCGGGGAGCAAAAGAAAGGTGCTAATGAGGCATTTAACACTCCTATTTTAACTAGCTTCTGTTTGTAATCTAACAAAGACTGATCAGCTATGCAAGTGGCCTAGAGCTCCATTAGGTGAGAGAAAGAGAAAGTCTTATCTAAACATTGGCTTATCAAGTTAGTAACAGTCCATATAAATTTAGCATTAGGAGACTTAAATTTTTTCAAAATATTTGTTATTTGTGATATGTCTCAAGGTTTACAAAATAATAACTGAAGTTAATTTGTGTTGTTATTACCTAACTTATTTTACAAAAAAAAAAGGAAATGGATAGATTAAGTGGGTTTCTCTGGGTTTCTGAGTGAGTCAGGCCTTAACTAAACCTTACTTCTGAATGCCTCGTTCTTAGTAAGACGTTATTGATCAACTGAGGGAGCCACCGGAAACAAAGAACAATTCTGGAGGCCATTACAAAACTTTTCTGGGTGTGTCCTTAAACCTATAACCCTTAAGTGATGGAAGCATCATAACAAGAGATTTCAATATTTTTTAAAAAATATTTAAAAATATAATTAGTTCAGGCATAATTTATGATTGAATTTGTGAAAAGCTTCTTTGTAGTACTTGTTATTTTCCCAATGTTTTGCTTAGTTTCCTAATGATTAATCTAATTAAGAGGTCTTTTTTGGAAGAACAGGGTCTATTGTTCTTCCAGAATACAGGACAAAATGTTTTCCTTAAGATCTGTTAATAATGAGACAAGTTGCTCACCTTTTTTGCCTTTTTAAAAAAATGTTTTATTTATGTGTTTCATTTTTACATTATATACATTTACAGAGTACTTTCTGTTCCTTATTTAGTAATTCTAGATAGGAAAAGTTTTCAATTCCCATATGAGAGACTCATTAATTTGGAACAAAATTAAAGAGACTGAGTAAGACTTATATGAATTTATACTCAGTGAAATAAGTAGAATCAGGAGAAAAAATTACATAATGACCACAATAGTGTGAAGGAAAATAAGTTAGAAAGATTTTAAAATGCAGTTACAAGCATGACTTTTGAAGACTGTTGGGGCTAAAGCCTAAACTCTTGTTAGAAGCGTCCGACTATAGATGTGGAATGGGACACACATTTCTAGACATGGCTGATGTACAAATGCATAATGCAAGCCTACACTTATTTATGCTAAGGAAGAGCTCTTTCCCGGTGGGGAGTGTGTTAATAAGATATGATAGATCCAAAAAAAAGAAAGAAAAACAATCAATTAAACAAAAAAAAAACACAGGGAAAAAAATTAGACAAGGATACAAATAGGGCAATTTGGTTACTATTTTGTTAAATTTAGTGTGAACTTTTAAAAACAAGCTGTAACAGTGATTCACAGTTTAACATAAAGTCATTTTTTGTATTCTTTGTATATTCTGCTATTGTGTTTGTGTTCAATTCATAATAAAGATAAATAGAAAAAATCTTCAGTAGTTTGCTACAAATTTTTATTTAAAAAAGCAGGTGGGAAGGCATAATTATTAATAGATATAGTTCTTTTAAAAAATTGGCCATACGGTATCCAAATTTGAATCACTTTGATAACACTGCATTCTGTTGGCTTTTAAATAAGAAATACTTCTCCAAATATGTGAATGTGTACTTATTCATATATAAAATTTGTTGTTGCTGTTTTCTTTTTATTTCAAACCAACAACTACAAGAATAGAGACAGACATGAAGTCTCTAGGGTTAGAGTGGAGCTTTATTTTCAGGTATTCCAAAATGAAAAATATTGATTCTCCCAAAGCCAGAGCAGAGCAGTAAAGGTCAGATACTGACCCTTTGAATTTGGGGCATACATTTTTGTCTGCAAGGGGTTTGTTTTTATAAACTTCTGTCTTATTTAAGGAAATAATCATTTATAATTTCTCATCTAACATTGAAAGGATGAAACTTGTGACGTGCTCTGTCCTGCTGGTCAGTAAGATATGATTTATTATGTTAAAAATCCCCTCTTTCTATTTGCCATATTCAAGATAACACAAAGAACTAATATTTTAAAATGAGATAAAATGCAACTAGAATAGCCAGGAAAATGAACAATTTCATTTTAAAAACATTGTAGAGTCAACGAGTATTTATTAAGTGCTTACTGTATGCAACACACTGTGCTAAGCAGTGGAGACGCAGATATATCCTCTCTATACATAGTTGGCTTCTGTTGTTTCCACAATTAGATTGTGAGCTTCTTAAGGTGAGAGATGTTGTTTTTGTCTTTTGTTTTGTGGTGCGTGTGTGTGTGTGTGCATGTGTGTGATTAATTGGAGGTATCAACTGGACTGAACTGACCTTTAACCTGTGGGAGGTCAGAACCATACCGAGCAGATTAGAGACAAGAGAGTCAGAAATCAGTCAGAAGTTTGATTACAGTGGGAGGGACTTAGCTTGCCAACTAGGACACATGAGCTGGGGTCCCACCCCTAGTGGGACCAGAGGCAGTGTGGGGCGATCTCAGTATTTATATCAATGGTAGCATGGTGAGCTGTAGCTGGACAATGGGGGTTACAGCAACAATGTGACAAATTTGATTCAAATCAGGGCTTTATGACCGGAATTTTTCCAAGGTTGGAGCATACATGGTGCTGACAAAGCAATGCAATCATTGTGATTGTGCAGGGAGAGTGAGATCATCCAGAGGGTGGATACAAAGGATTGCTGTTATTCCAAGCTCAGGGCACAGCTGGATTACTGGACCTTAGCTCTAGAAAATAGGGTGACTCACTATATCCTGACACAGGTAATCTCAAAAGGAAGCTGGTGGATCTGAAATAGCTTTTTTGTAGAAGTTGAGATTTTACTGAGACTTGAAGGAAGTCAGAGAATTCAGGAAACAAAAGTAAGTAGGGAGATAATTCCAGACACTGGGGATATTAAAGTATGTGATCTGGGTTGCATACCATATGTAAGAACAGCAAAGACATTGGTATGATTGGATTTCAGAATACTCAGAGGATGGTAATGTTATAGGAAAACTCGAAGGTAAGAAAGCACAAATTTTTGAAAGGAATTTCAGAAGATCTTGTATTTTATCCTGGAGTTAATAGGGATCTGGGGTAGGGGTGAGTTCATCATGATGAGGGCTGGAAAGGGGGGAGTAAGACCCCACAAAGATCAAAGTATAGGGACAGGTTGCCTGAAATGACATCATGGATTTAAGCATTCCTGAGGTCAAGGTAAAGTTTTATTATATGTTTTAGTGGACAAGAATTCTTAGGGAACCTGCCACCTTAGAGGGATACAGGAAAAGTTTATATAGGATATTCTATAGGAAAACATGTACCAAATACGCAAAATAGGTAATTCAGGGAGGGATTCGGGAGTGGTTGAAGAGTTGTTAGTTCTTAAAGGAATATGAACTTTTAGTATCTACTGCTCAGGTATTTAACCCAGAGTTAATAGGGAAATGTAGCCCAAGGGGAGAATGGCTACATGCAATTGTGGTTTTATGTCAACTAAGGGTCAGGATAGACTAAGGAATACCAGGTTGCTCTCATCAATGTCCTGATTAAGATAAATGTAAGAGAGTACGTGTATGTCTAAGTCTAGGATACATATAATTGGTCATTGAGTAGTAAATGTTGTTGTGACCTAGTTCAGCCAGTACACAGTTCACCCAGTTCAGCTATACACAGCTGGTTCAAACTAATAAATTCTGTAGGTGCAACTGGCTACTGTATCAGAAAGGGAGGGAATGGCTCTTACTGGAGCAAGCAGTGACTTTGGTTTGGGGAGAAACTGCCTGGGATATTGTTTTGAGGACAGGGAGGAATGTGATTTTTAAAGATTTTTAAAAGATGTGATTTTAGAATTGAGGTCCAAGCACAGGTTCCCAAGCATGTATTTAGGTTGCAGCTCTATAAAACAAGACAACGCTGAGTTGGGTTCTCCCTAATCTTCTCCCCTTTCCTTCCTTTTGTGTATTGTCTCCCTCCATTCGTTAGATTGGAAACGTTAGCTACTATCTGATTGGACCAGGAACGACTTAATATAGAAAGCAAGCATAATTTGCATGAGATGAGTTCACGACCCTAAAGGTTGGTTGGCTTGAACAGGCACTGTTAAATGATCCGTTTTTAGAATACAGTAGTCCTTGGAATGTGATGCTGAACACATATAAAAGCTAGAAAACATCCACATTGTACCTTCAGATAACAAGCTAAACAATACTGATGATATGGTATACTGATAGAAATGTTATTTCATTTTTCATCTTCCTACTCAGTTTCCATTCTACTTCTTCTATGTCTTTCTTGAAGATTAAAATAATGGCCTTCAAAAAAAAGTCATTTGAGTATCTTTGGAGAGAGATATATAAATGTAAAATAGAATGAAATGATTAATAACAGGGATAACTAACTCTTGCACTGTCATCCATTGCAGTCTATGCATAGCTAAGAATAGGTCTTTGAGTCTTTATTCCCAATATTTTGAAGATGATACAGTCTACTAATCAATTTTTGTCTTATGTTAAGTCTAAAAATGTCTGAATGGAAATTTGTGATAAAAAAATTCCTTGTTGTTCTTGGATACCTCTCTCCTAGATGTGCACTGACCCATTACTTCTATCAAACTTCATCTATAAATTCTCACATTTACATATCCTTTGAGCCTGGCTGAGACTCCACCTGAATAATTTTAGCAGACTCTTGAGGGGCAAGGGGAGATGGAAAATTGCATGTTCAATCAGAGTCTAGATTACATCAATTATTATTATAGGGCTCAGCTCTCCTGCTACATCTCTTCCCTCTGTGGCCATTTTTATTACATAGATTTTTATTGTTATTATTTTTTAATTTGTTGAGTACTAAGCGTGGGCCATGGTGCAGTACAAGGCGTAAAGTCATGCTTCCTACCTCACAGATTTGCAGTGTAAGATATGAAGCCCAATACCCTGTGCCAAGTTAATAGCTACATATAATGCCAAATAATTAATAAATAAAAGTCATTGTGAATCTCAGTGCTAATATGAAGTGCCATTTAGCAGCAAAAATGAGAATATGCTAAAAGGGAGTAGCAAGTATGGTTAGAAACAATTATGACAGTAGTAATTGAGATTCTGGCTTATTGTGGAATTCATTTCACATATTTAAAGAGTTCAGGTCTCCTATTTTACTTATTCTTATTTTTTACATTGTCATAATTTTTATTATTAAACTTTATGTAAATACCTGATCACATATTTGAAATGCTGTGTAGATATTACTGTTTGTTAGGTTACAATTAAACACCATCAGGTAAAACTACAAGTAACATAACAGATTTCAGAAAATAATTCAGTTCCTCCAACATTTACCAAGTGCTTACTATATATATATGACACCTTACTAGACATTAGGGATATGAAGGTCAATGTGGGACAGTCCCGGGTGCCAAAGAGCTGACCTAGAGTGATTTAACTTATACACCGATAAGCAAATACAAAGGGCATATAAAATTATAAGAGGAAAAAAGTTTTAAAGGGGGTGATATTACTGAAACCCAGATGCAATGAGGAATAGTTTCATGTTTTGAGAGAACACCTGAGACGCTTTGAAAGAATACAGGAATTTTAAGAAATAAAGGTCAGGATGAAGTGCATTCTACTCTGAGAGGACTAATTGTGGAAATACATGGAGGCAGGAAATATGTTTGGGCAACAGCTATGAGATCTGTTCATTTGGGATAAAAAGTGAACATAGAAAAGTAACATGAAGTTAACCTGTAAAAGTAGGTAGGTGACAAAAAGCAAATCAGACTGAGAATTATCTACTTTATCCTATAGATAATAGGAAACTCTGGAAAGTTTTTTGAATGACATAAGAACTATGCAGAAATATGAACAAATATTTTTGTTGAGCTATTTCAGTCAGGTTTGTCTCTTCATGACCCCTTTTGGGGTTTTCTTGGCAAAGAAACTGAAGTGATTTGACATTTCCTTCTCCAATTTGTATTATGGATAAGGAAACTGAGGCAAGCAGAGTTAAGTGACTTACCCAGGATCACAAATCTAATAGGTTTCCGAGGCCATATCTGAAATCAGGAAGATGAATCTTCCTGACTCTAAGTGCATTACTCTATCTGCTGTGTCAACCAGCTGCCCATGTCAATATATAAGCAGACTGAAAAGTTTCTCCATTATAAAATAGGTCAAGGCTAAGTATATTTCAAGGGTGGCAGTTGAAAAGTAAGCACATAACTGAGATGGAAATATCCTTGAAAGTTTGTGGTATGAATAATACTGGAATGGGGAAACAGGGGAGCATAAGACCCAATGCTTTGGCGCTAGATTAAATGGATATCGCAATCTTTCAGTGGTTTTGCTTGAGATTGTTGCAGGGGGAGGGCTGGAACTCATGGGAATGGAGGATGAGTATTTTATCCTCAAGCTTATATAGTCCCTTTTGGATGGAGGCAGTATGTTCAAAGTGATGGGTTGAGAGAGAATTTTGACAGCAAAATTATTCCCAGGCTTGATTTATGAGCAGTAGTTTTTGAGAGTGAAAATCTAGGAAGGAAGATGTAACAGCAGCACATCCTTCTATAGACAAATCAATTTGGCAGCACGTTGTATCTCCTTGAAGAGATACATTGACAAAGGAAACCTCACAGATATATATTTGCCAGAATGGAAATTCAGGTTACTTATACTTATAATTAATATTGGCTGAAAAGTGATTTTGCCTTACAGTCAAAAACACCTGGATTCAAAATTCAAGACCACCATTTGAGCTGCATTCTACTACTTCAACTCTCTGAGCCTCAGTTTCCAAATTTATACAAAAGAACAAGTATATTTTTAACACCTATTTCACCAGTCTGCTGTAAAATTCAATGAGATAATGACCATAAAATGCATTTTACCCAAGATGGTTATAGACATGCTACAAATTGTCATCAGGGATTCATCCATGATGTAGAATTTTGGCATTAAATAGAATGACTGCATAAACCACATAACTTTTATTATTGTTGATTTTACCATATTTTTCTTATATAAATGTCTGTTTGTGTTGGATATAGACTGTTGTAATTTCCATACATGGTAATATGAATTGAAATTTAAATATTTTTCTCCTTGCCTACCAATATTTGCAAAGGAGTTATTATTTTCCTTATTCCAGAGGAATAGACGAAAATAAATTCTGATCCTTTTCCCTGTCCATGGCATCTGTCTTCTTGCTTTTTTTTCTCTCATGTCAAACTTAAGATGAACATTCCCATGGCTGTCTTATTCATCCTGATAAAAATTCTGAAAATATTAGGATTGGACCTCATGGAATATCAGCTGTGAGAACTGCCTGAGCCACCTTGCAAGCTCCTCAAAATAATGGAAACTTACATGGGGTAACAAATCCTCTGTGATTTGGACCTAGTTATTGCTAATGTTTGCTGGGTTGCTTTTCTGTAGTCCATCTGTAACATTAGATTAGGAAGTGCCTGCATTTGAAAAATATGTTGAAAGGATTTAAGAAGTCCTGATATTGTCCTTTTCTTCTATTTTACCTTTCACTTTTTAATTATGTACAAAATACTTTCAAATATGAATTGCAAGAAATCTCAAATGTGCATAGACCCTGAGATGAGCTAAGG